>NW_009722313.1:0-60973 GCF_000703405.1 Apaloderma vittatum | reverse complement strand
CAAGCCTGTAGTGCTGCTGGGGGTTGTTGTGGCTCAAGTGCAGGACCCGGCATTTGGCCTTATTGAAACTCATGTGACTGCCCTTGGCCCAGCGATCCAGCCTGTCCAGATCCCTCTGCAGAGCCTCCCTACCCTCAAGCAGATCGATGCTTCCACTCAGCTTAGTGTCTTCTGCAAGATGAAAGAACAGCCCTTTAGCTGATTCAAACAGAGAACATTGGCTAGGCTGTGGCATCGGATACAGTTGTTATCTTGATGTGTAGTGAATGGCTTCACATGTGCAGCTGTGTGCATCTGGCACTGAGTACCCAATCTGCAGGTACAAGTCCCCGTTCTAGTCTTCCCTGCATGCTGCAGGCAAAATTGGTTCTGTAAAGGTGTAAATAATTTATTTTATTTTTTTTTTCTAAAAAGAAGGTTTGTGGAAGAGAGAAGTGATGAGACAGACTGCTGTTACAGCTGGCAAAGATTTCAGTGTAGCTTTTAGGGAAATAACAATCTTTTGGGTTGTGACTGGCTTGCTGAGCGCTTCCCTTGTCATATAATTGCCCATGAAATCACAACCCATACGGTTAAGATATTAAACAGGATAAGGTTACAGTTTTTAATCCACAGCTGAGACAAAGCAGAGATCAGGAATAATCCTACTCAACAGCACCACATTTACTGTCTGATGTGGGAGATGTTGAATAGCTTTTAAGCAGAAACACATTTTTTAAAGTTACATAATCTGACACTCAGACTTCCCCCTCCTCCCTGAAACGAATTAAACTAAATATTATAAGAAATTTGAAAGTTCTTCAGTCCTTTGGTTTTTGGGGGAAAGGTGAGCACCTGCATCTGGGGTTTTCCTTTTCTTTGCTCCCAAACCCATCATTCAGTGAAGCATATTTCTGCAGTGCATCATGTATAAGATTGCACATCCAAGTCTTCAGAATCTGACTCAGCTGTTACTCAGTACTTCCTCTGGCAAAACCAATGGAAATTTGCCTGAAGGAAGACTAAGCATTGAGTGAAAATGGCAGTAGATATGAGAAACTGAGACTTAGAAATTGGAAGGAGAAGGGATCTTTTACCTAATTCATGACCCATGATGACCTATCTCAGCAGCTTTACTCCTTGGGACACCCCTTGCTGGGCACTGGATAACTTCCTGCTGGTTTTGTATCTTGATCTGGCCTGTCTTTCACAGATCTGCTTTTGTATATAATCCTTGGACCCACATTAAACTAATTTTGCTGCATGTTGCACTTCATACAGGCACCAAAATGCACGGTGTGAGCTCTTCTATAAGGGGTTTCCTATTCTGGCTGCTACCTGCTGTCCTGTGTGCATATGGTGCTGGGAATTGGTCTTGGGTACTGGCAACAGAAATTATTTGAGAGAGCAATGTTCCCCATTCTTGGTCATATTTCTGCTTGGAGCACAATGAGTAAGTTCCTGGGGCAAAATGTTCCATCTGTGGTCCTTGAGGCAAATTACAGAAGTCAAGAGAGTAAATCTATGCAAAAAATACATTTTTTTGTTCTTAATTTGGCATAGCTAGCCTAAGTTTGTCAACATTGTTTAGAGCACTAGTGGAGCCAAAACAATACAAAATGGTTTGGGTTAGGCCAGTAAAAGATTCTAAAGTTGAATTTGAACCTCTGTTATAAGTCATCTCAAGTTAGGAACGCTGCTTATTTTCCATTTTCTTTCTCTCTCCACTTTTTTTCCCTTTGGAGTGTAGATATTGCTGCCAACAGTCACCTAAATAAAATAGAAATGATTTTTCAGAAGTGCTGAGTACAAACAATTCTAATCAAAATCAGAAAAAGCTGTGGGTGTTCAGAAATTTTAGGTGCCCAAACAGGGATTTGGCTTCAGAGAGTTAAACGCCCTTGTTTGAGAGATTTTGGCTCAAAAATGTACTACCCAACCCATTGTACAAGTGTAATGTTCAGTGAAATGTGAAATGTCAAGCTCTGTTTAAACCTCTGGGAAATTAATAAGGCCCACATACACTTCTGCAGTGTTCACCTGGGAAACTGGCCCTTCTTTTCTTGCAATTACTTAAGAAACAAGACTCAATGCAAGGATCATAATGTTGCTTTTTTGTCCATTTTTTTCTCTCTTTACAAGTTTTTTCTTTTAATATATATGTCTGTTTTTTTCTTTTCCTCATTTTTATCATTTTAGAATTTCAAGCACATAAAAGATGTCAAATTAATAGCCCTGGAAGCAATTTCCCAAGTTGAACTTGGAGGTAAAAGATTATATCACTCGCCAAGCCTGGGCTCTGGGGCCAGCTCAATCAGCATTATGAAGAGTCTTCTGAGGAGATGCATCAACCTTTCTTACAGAAGTGCTTTGTGTAGCTGGCACAACTGGCTGCTATGAGCTAGATGGATATCAGCACAAACCAAAAGACACAAAAATGGCTCTCATTTTACAGTGACTTTAGACATTCAACTCCTTATGGTAAGGCAGCATCAAGCCCAAGATGATCTAAATGAGAGTCGGTGCTTTTTTAATGCAGGGAATAATACTGTGCAGACGAGAGGGATTTTGCTCTCATGTGCAAAGCCTCAGTACCAGAGGATCAACAGCAAGAGATTGTGATCTTGTTGGGTCAAGAAGTAGACTGAAAATGGGGGGAAAGAGAGGACAGAAAAAACAGTAAATTTCAGGCTCAGTCAAAACATACAAGGATCTGGAAATAGGGTTTGGCTAAAAGAAAAAGGACAAACATCAATCAATAGAGTTGGTATTTCCAAGCTTCTGAGAGGGTATTGCGGTCCAGATGTCTGGCCCAGGAGTCAGACCCTTGCCCAGTAGCAGCTGTGTTTTATGTACCCAATCCCCCCTTAAAATTTTCCATTTTAGCCCAGTCTGTCCTTACTTCCGCTCTTGCTCTCTGAAATTCAGATGAAACAGCTGCAGGCCACACCATGCCAGGCAACTCCTTCTTTAATTTTTTTCTCTCACAGCAATAGTAAAAAAATTTAGCTGGTTGATGTTGCATGAACGAGAAGGTTAATCAAAACCAGACCATGCTGGTGGCCCAGTTCCAGTTCAGCTCCGATGGGTGGCAGGGGTAGAGCTGCCTCCATGCAAATTATTTAATTAAGATGCAGGTGGTTGGACAGGGCCTGGAACGTATGGGTGTGTGCTGAGGTCCCTTGTATTATAGGCTTCACCAAGGATGGGCTCTGATCTTGTTGGTGTTCAGCCCTCTGCTCAGGACATCTGGCTCCTCTCCTTTCCTTCCCAACTTCCAGCCTGAGGTGATTGCTCATTGGAAAAACACCCACTGCTTGTCACAGTTAAGTATGAACAAGCATTCTCAGAAAAGGCCATCATGGGCCACAGGGAACATATGCATCTATTTATTTTCCATTAGTATTAATTACATTTTTAAAAGCCAGCTTTTTCATTCTCCTCCTTGGCTGGAACAAGCAGAGGCAAATCTGGTTCTGGGAGGCACAGTTATTCCTTCTAGTGTGAATGTATGCAGACGCATGTGCTGAGAGAAGTTCCAGGCTTATGACCCAAATGACCAGATGTATCCAGGCTGGACTATGAGCTCTGAATTAAATTTATTTTCCTTACAGCAACTCACTGAAAGAAACCATTAAGAATTTCATTTTGAGAAGTGAGAGACACCTACATACCCAAGTAAAGTCAAAAAACCCCTGTAGATGCTAAAAGCACCCAACTCTCAGACCTATAGACCAATATTTGGGCCATTAAGCATTAGTTATCAAACTGGAATTCTTGAATCAGGTGCATAATAGCTGAAAGCTTTGGCTGTGCAACAGATATTGGCAATGAAGAGTGCAGAGCTTTAATTTTTGAAATTTTCTTCAATTTAAGTATGATGGAACCTACTGCTTCTTAACACTGCAGTCAGGAGAATGATGTCCAAGGTCTTGAGGTCTTGATTCTTCAGCCTGAACCTTCTCTAAATTCCTGTTTCCTCAATTTCAACTGGAAATTACTATAAAAAGCAAAGGCTGCATCTTGCTATGTCTCTGCACAGTGCCTAACACAGTAGTAATTAATACAAAATATTGAAAGAGGAGAAAATGGGGCACACTTTCTCTGAGGTCTTGCATAGTGTGAAAGTGTTAAAAAATATTTTAAAAGAATGTGCAAAGGGTGAAAATGAAGGAGGAGCACTGAAACAATGATAGAGCTACGTTCCAAAGGTTGATAATACAAGAAAAATCTACCAACTTGTCTTTCAGTCCCCAGTGGAGACCACTTGGGTAAAACAAAACAAAACAAAATGGAACAAAACAAAACAATATGTTCATCTGGAATTCATTGAGGGTCACTCCCTAAGAAAGGAGTATGAGGAAAGCAGACGAAATCATATATATATATGATCTGAAAGAAGTAACATGTCCTCCTGTAGAACCACTGAAGAATTCCTCTGTAGGCATATATCATAAGCAGTCAAGGAGGAGAATTAGAATTTTTCATAGAACCTTCTGGAACTGGCGGATATCATAATAATACAAGAACAAGTCTCACCTTTAGTGGTTTGGCTGGGTGTCCCAGCAAGAAAACACAAATCATGGAATTTTGTGTAGAGTAGCCCAGCAGCTTTCGGTCAACATATGTGCCCAGCAGCAGACTCATCTGCTCAGTCAAGACCTTGGCAGCTGTTTGGCTAGCTCAAGTCTTCTGTAAAGAGGAGGCCTTGAACAGTATTAATGTTTTCTGTACTTACTCTCTGACAGCCCCTAGATCCATCATCAAATTGGTGCATTTCCCAGCTCCTCTGGCCAGGCGCTTTGGCAACAGCAAAACCCCCGACCTAGTTATTCCTAATCCTCACCCCTGGTAAACTGGCAAAATGTAGCCCTGCTCTCCTGAAGAGGTCTTCAGACTTTTGATAAACATTTGTGAAGCCCTTTACCCATCTAGTGCCTTGCTTCCTGCTGTGCCAGGGTGAAAGGGAATTCTAGGGTATTTTTTTGCAATTCAGAGTCTCTGAAGAGTTGTCCACATGCCACCATCTACTATGGCAAAGGACATTTCATGTGGTTTTGGCAAGGGACTGGCAGTGGAAATCTCTGTGATACCTATTGCTACCCAATGGATGTGCTTGTTTTCCATTTGGAAACATTCTGTTGAGTAGAATCCTGGCTAGGGAAGCTCCTTGGCTATCCCTTTTATATTAATTTTCAGAGCAGAAGGAAATGTTATGTTCCTGCAGCATGGCACAATTGCAGAACCTGCCTCTGCCCATTTCCTCATTAACTCCCTTAGCAATTATATATCAGAACAATATCAGAACAATTCCATACTGAAACCCTCTAGAAAAAATTTTTCTAAGTGGATCTCCTTTTCCCAAGAGAATTCACCTTCAGATTACTCAGAAGTTACTTGGTGATCGCTGGATGACATTCTCAGCTTCCTCCTTTGTGAGGATGTTTTCTCTGTCCTTCAGGACTCCGTCTACAATTTCTCAGTAAAGAGGACTTTGCAGAGGAGCTCTGAAAGGAGGTCGTTGGAGAATGACGGAGGTACTAAGGGAGAGGGAAAGCACATTTAATATATGTTGCAGTTGGTAATATTAAAATTGCCTAGAGAAAGTGTCATCAACAAACCATTGGCTGACATTCTGAATTTTCTTCTTTAGAGAGACTGATCTGCATGTTTGTAAATTGACATTTACTGTCTATATATAGGTGTCCACAAATGTTCATATCTACAGGTATTTAAGGTATCCCTACTGATGACATTTACATTTACTAGAACAAAGATCAGAGTTTAACACCTGTAATTCAGACAAAAAGTAACACTGCTCTGACAACGATTTCCCAGTCTAGGACAGTTTGTTGCTTGTTGGCTACTTGATGTCTTTTTGGGATGTTTCTAAACAGCAGAATATAAGCTAATCACATTGATTCTCGACCTATAATGTGCCTGTTTTTGTTGTTGATACCAATCCATCCTAGGTAAAAGAACTGAATATGAAAAGGGGAGTGTGACAGGAACCTGACTTCTAAGTTCGCTTCGGATTTGGAATTAAGAAAATCTCACAGCTTCATACCAGTTTAACACAGAAACAGAAGCTCTGATTTTCTTTTTCTCTTCGTAAACTGTAGATTTTTTAACACTTTGAAAATGTGTTTTGAAAGAAATGGAGATATTTTCCATCCATTTTGGCCTTCAGAAGTTCTAATAGTTCATTTCAGACTGAAAGTGTAGAGACTAGACTGGTAAAATTTCCCAGAAAAACACTAGTTGAGAGAAAGTCAATAAAATGTCAGTCTTGACCCAGACCCGTTTTGGGGGGGGTTTTGTTTCTTTTTTTTTTTTTTTCCTAACAGAAAGAACATCCTTAAAGGAAAATCCTTCCTTCTTCTCCCCTAGATCTGCATACAGTCCGAATTTCAGAGGAATATGTCATACTCTGCTCCTTTTTTTAAGTCACAGGAACTGAAAGGGCATCCCCTTTCACAAAGGTGAGTGTCACCTTGTGCTGCCTGATCACAGAACAGATAAGGAAGCTTGTAGTGATTAGTGAGGATTGTGTTAGTGCAATGAAGTACAAAGGCTCATGGGCTCTGTCTTGCATCCAGCACAGTGCAGTATGGTGCAAATGCCTAAGCTTAATTAAAAAACAAATCACACAAACAAGGGACAAAGCAGAAATCCAAAGCAAAATCAGCCTCATGTGCAATTTATCTCCCCGGCGCGTTACCGTAGCACCCACCAGGTTCAGTGAAGCTATATGTTTTTACCAGCTCTGATTTGGTGAAATTTCAAGTATTTCACATGAGCCATCTGTTCTGCAAAAGTTTTTTTTTTCAAAAAAACTGTTTCCCAGAATGACAAAGCCATGGTGAGGGGTTTCTGAATTCTTCTGTCTGGCCAAGTTCCTGCTGGAATAATTCATCCAATGCTACTGGAATTTCCAAACAATGAATTAGTTGATTGTGCTGTACAGTTAATTAACTAATGTGTGAGAGCTTTGGAAAAGTACATGCTGCATATATACATATTTATACATACATGTATACACACCCTCATGACAGGGAAACCTGGAGCTGAGAGTTATCACTGCTGTATGATACGTTTTGAGTCAGAAGTGAGTTGCTTCAGCAGAACTGGCTTTAAGACGTGCTCAGCACTCCATTAGGCTTGTCCTTTACAAATCTTGATGCTTTCTCATTTTCAGGAGCATCACTTGATAGTATTTTCTGTAATGATGTCCTGGGTTTAGCTAAAAACCCAGTCCTGTTTAGTGATTTTTACTTTCGAGTTTAGTCTCTTCTAAAAGGCTGCACTGGCTGAAGTCAGCAGCATGTTTTTGCAGACAGTGTGTGCTACTGGCAGTGATAACACCTGATGTTTACAGTTACTGCCTGAGAGTGGGATGCAGAAAGGCTCTTTCTTATACTTATTCCTACAGTGACCAAGGCCACTGCTGGCTCTTGTGTGCCACACTGGCGGTGCCCAGTAGTAAGAGGGGTCACAAGGAAGTAAAAGGTTGCAACTCCGGGGGGTAATGGACAGGACAGGTGACCAATGAGAGTATTGCATCCCATATACGTCATATGTAGCATAAGTTGAGTGATCATGAGAGTTTTGACCCTTTTCTGCAATGGCTGGTGTCCAGAGAGGACTCCATCTGACCTCCTGCTTTTGATCCGGATCCTGAGTTCCCGAATCCAGCTCCCTGTATCCAGCTCCCACTGCCGTTGAGCCTGGGGCTGCCCCAGTGCCTCCTGCTCTGCAGCATCAGTGGGGATTGGTATCGGGGGAGGGAATCGCGTTTGATATCGGGCTACTATCTATAGTTGTATATAGTTCTTTACTTTTATCATTTCACCACTATTTCTATTGTTTCATTAAAGCTGTTCTAGTTTTTTCTTCTCTAACCTGTAAGTCTCTCTGCTTCATTTCGTTTTCCTTCCCATTTGGGGGCAGGGAAGAGGGGGTTAGAGAGCGTCTGTCCGTGTTAGTGGCCAGCCCAGCCCCAACCCGTAACAAATGATGACATCCCAAGGCCAAATAATAAAAGGATATCACTCTATGGAAAGGACCAGAACAGAAGCTGAAATGTGGTAGCAATTTCATTCTTGGTTAATCTCCGGGAAAAGGCTGAATGCATTACAATCCAAACAGAGCCATTCACCTTTGTCTCCAGTGCATTGCTATTGTATGTCATTTAGCCTTTTGTGTTAGGTCTTGTTGAAACACTCCTTTCTAAGCCTCCTAATTTATTTCAACACATGCCATCCAGCTTCCTGACAATTAGTACGTAATGATGCATTTTACTATCAGCACAAATATCAGTGCAAATACTAGTACAAATGTTGTCTTTCTGTGCCACAGCTAGTCGCCTTTTCCACTGAATTAAATCATCAGTCTTAACTCACCATTTTTATTTGCCCGTCTTGGATGTGTCAGTTGAGAAATAAAGAGGTTTGTATTTAACTCAAAGCCATAAAATGAATCAACTGCCCAGAGACTTTCTGCATTTCTATGGTGTGTATCAGGTCCTCTTCGCCTTTGCCCCTCCATCACTAGCCTAAGATATATTTCTGAACCTGAAACACGTGATGTTCTTCCATGCTCTGCTTTCACAGGATGTGGAACCAGGCTGCATGCCTTCCACCAGTGAAATGATGCAAAAAGGCGTTGAGGCTACCTCTGTATTTTCCATAGGAATATGCACCAGGCAGCTGGCTCAGATGTGGCATGCCCTTCATCTGTGCTTTGTGTGAGCAGATCACCATCGGCATGACCTCTGGTAGTCCTTTGCCTGCATATCCTCTTCTACTCTGCTCTAAGTGATATCAGATTCCCATAGGAAGGAGCCAAGAAAATTTTCATGCTTGTTTTTGGTTTCCTAAAGCAGAGGAGGTCATGCATAGATAGAAACACGGTTGGGACCAGCATAAGGGATGGTGTGGGCCCAGGGTCTCTCACTATCACACTCCAGAATGCAACTAAAATCTATTTCTGTCTGGAATTTTCTGTCCAGGCTGGACACAGAAAATGTCACGAGGAGGTGGCTGTAGATGAGGGGAAGTCAAGGATAATTTTGTTCTCTGAAGAAGTAACAGAGCTCCAAGCAAGTTTGGGACAGGTAACCTGCAAGCTGGCATTATTGTGGTTTTCAGCTACAGGCAGCAGGGAGATTGGTCAAAACGGGTGGCAGTTGGCAAACACTTGTGTTATGACATGATGTGATGACACCTCTGCCATAATTTTAGGCCCTCAAGCATGGAGAGAGCCTGGCTTTGGACCTCCAGCATCAGAAGAGAGCTGCCTGAAGAAAATCATTGCAGAGAATCATGTCAGAACAGGGACTGAGCCTGAATATTCCACTTTATCCAGGAGAAAAACAAAGCAGAGGCCAGCACAGACAGGTGTGTGAGCCCTTATGAAATATAAAGTGCACTCCAAGGACAGAGAGAGTGATCAAAAGAGAGACTTGCCATGCTTTAGCTTTGGACTCTGTATCATATCTTTCTCCTGCTACCGGTTCCATTCTGCTTGTGAACTGTGTTTAGTCACCAATATATGCTTTAGAACCAGTAGTAATAGATTACTGAAATAGGATTAAAATAGGGCTAAGCAGTATTGGCCCAACAGCAGAGAGCTGTGGTCAGATTTAGTGGGAGGGACGGGAAGCCTAGAGATTGAAAAGGATTAGCATTGCACCAGTATATCTGGTCGTCATCTTTCTGTTCTGCTTTGATGTAGTTCTCTGGAGAAGACTGCAAGAACAGGTTTTGCAGCTTTTGCTAGATGTGAACTTCTGAACAAGGAGGCAAAATATGGAGAAAGGACTGGGAAAAAAAGCAACATCCAGTCTCTTTAGTGTATCTGGCTCTTATTTGGTTTTGTAAATGTCCAGGTACTACAGCAATGGGCTGTAGCATAGGTGAGGCTTGAAATTCTCAGCACCAGCCCAGTGATGAATTTGATGAAATGCCTCACCTGGAGTGTTAGTCTTATTTTTATGGCACTGTGTTGCATTTTATGCATATCCACATGTGTACATAAGAAGTGCACGTGTGGAGGAGTGCTTGCATGTACGTAAAAGAAACAATCTCTAGGGGTATGTCTGGCAGGATTTTGTAATCTGTACATTGTCAACTGAAGCTGGACACTCATCTCTGCCAGAGGCTAGTGGAGAGCATCCTCTGGAGCGCACATTACAAAAAAAGCCTAAGCAGACTGTCTGAAGGCTCTGTGTGAGACAGCTGAGCAGCGGGGAGCAAGACAGAGCATGCCATGCTCAGTCACTCATTAACAATGCAGCAGGCAGAGATCTAGGGTGGACTAACCTATTCAAAGGTTTGGGCTAATTTCGGGACACCTACGTAGTCTGGTGGAGTCAGCAGGATGGGGCAAGGTGCCCAAGGCTGCCTGCCCTGAAGCAGCGCACCTCCCCACTGAAAGGAAGCATTTCTTTGCCCAGTTGACCTACCACAGGGAAGACAGGATATGCTGCAGAGGGGCTGATTCACCAAAGCAGGAGATGGGAGAGGCACCACATCTTCGCATCCCCACTGGTGCTAATCCCCTGCCCCACAACCTTGCAAAGAGATTACAGCTGTTGTGGACAGGACTATTTGCTCCTTGTCTTGGTGTGGTCAGGGCCCTCCCTGAAACACAGTCTCATGCCTCCTCTGCAGGATGAGCACCTGGGGAAGTACCTGGAGTCAGGTCATGACTAGCTGGGCCATGCTGACCACAGGCCAGGAGTTACCATCCAACTAGATCAGGAGCTGGATGGCAGATTTCCTTCACCTTTTTAGAGAGAGAGATCACAGCCATAGATTGTCAAAGGTATTTAAACATCTAAATCCTAGAAGTGGGGCCAGCAGCGCTTACCCTGGGACCCTGGACCAGAAGACAAGTTTGAATCATTTTGCAAACTCTGCCCTAGACCTACCTCATCCTACAAGTCCTGCATGAACCTCGAAGCTTCCAGTTCTCCAAGTACCTGTTATAGGCAGCAGCTGTTCTCAGTGCTGGAAGCATCCCTTTGTAATTCCTTTGTTACAACTGTCAACTTGTTTGCCCCCCTGTGAGAAGGAAAATGAATCACGGATGTCTTTTGTTTGCTAAATGTTAACAGCCCTGTGGAAAAACCCTCATAAAATATTCATCCTATACTGCTCTTCTAAATTAGACCGTTACAGTTCTAACAAGCCTCAGAGAAGAGTTCTTCATTCTCAGTCAAAGGTACAATCAAATGTTTCTGCAGGCTTTTCTGCACTCTGCATCCCCCCCAGCCAAAGTTTCTGCTACCTCAAGCTCTATGCTGCTTTTATTTCTGCATATTTTTTTGTATATGGCTCTACAATAAGAGAATTAAAAGTTTCCAAAAGCAATTGTCCATGTTTCTGCTTTAATGGTAAAGGAAGGAAATATATTTGCTATTGCAAATGCAAGGAATGATTGGGGTGGGATGCAGGTGCCAGAAAGTGAATACTTCCCACATGGGCAAAGGGGAGTGAGATTCTAAGATTTTTTTCAAATCAGAAGCCACTGCTTTTTTGAGTGAAAGGAAGTGTTTTTACTCTTGGGAGAGCTCACCTTCCCTCTTGGTTGTGTCAGCAAGGCAGAACAGAGATGCCTTCACAGTCTCTGTCTCCCCTTGTGTTTGCCTCCATGCTTTTCCATTCCAGCCAGGTGTGCGCTTCCATGAAGCTGAATGGGACCAGCTCTCTCTCTACTCTCTGTCTCCTGCTAGCCTTTCCTTGTGACTCCACCATGCCTTGCTCCTGAGCTGACTTCTGGTGACTCATCACAGGAGGGAAATAATCCTCAGATACTCTTGGTTGCTTGAAAGCACCAGGGAGTGAGAGAAAAAGGGAGGGGGAGAGATTTAGGCTGGAGGAAAGGGAAGAGGGTTTTGATGCCAGCTCCCTTTCTGAATAATCATTACAGGTTATGACTTGCAGATCTTCAATGTGGACTGAGTTATTTCAGGCTGATTTGTTCCATATAGTGACCTGAGCGAACCTGTGACACCCAAGGCATGTGCCTCCCTGTGTCTCAGGATCTTCTTGGAGCCTGAAGCAAAAAGTTGCTCTGACCAATGTGGTGAGGACCTCCTGGCTGTGTTGTGGTCTCCTGCTTGCAGATCAAAAGGTTTCTTCGTGAGCAAGGGCAAAATGCTGTGCATGACATCCTCTTTGTATAGAGGGGAGCTACTCTTCTCTCCTATGGTGTGTGTTACCACTGGTCAGAGACAAAGTTGGCTTTCCAAACCCTGGGCAGGCTACCCTGAATCCTTCAGCTCCTCTACAGTCAGAGAAGGAGAGAAAAGTTCACCCTGGTTTGCGCAGGAGGAGAGGTCTCAGAGGGGTGGCACTGATTTACTCAGGCATTATCATTTGCTGCCTACAACCAACAGTGGCCAAGAAGCTGCTGGTGAGCAGCTAGCATGCAGAAATGCCCAGTGCTTCCTTCCTTCTCCACAAAGAGAACATCATCATCAAGGAAAAACTGCTGTATGGGAAGGCCTGTCAGCTTCTGACAGCTGAGGGGTCACCGAGGACAGGATGGTGCCTCCTTCCAAAAGATTAAATTAATTCACTTGTGGAACTTCCTACTCCAGAGTAATTTATAGAGTAGGCATGTGTTTGTAGGAGGATGCTGCTGGAGAGCACAGTGTGACCTCCTGGGGCAGGAGTGAGCAGCTGGGTCTCTGCTCCAAATCCCTGGCAAGTGTCATGGGCCACTGAGAGAGTCACAAAGGGAGAGAAGGGTATGTAGAAACAACAGGGAAGATTAAGGGTCAGTATTGGAGAACAGCTTGTTTCTTAGACCTCGAGGCAAACTTCTTGGTTTGCAATTCGGTAAAAGTCAGTTGATCTTCTCCACTATTTTTGCTGGCAGGATTTGATCTAATTTGGGAAAACACACAAGCTGATGGGATCAATGTAAGCTGTGTTTCAAAGAGAAGGAAACAAGGTTCTCCCCTTCCATCTGAGCCACTCGTTCTGCTGCGTGCCTTTCATCAGCAAGTGACTTTCCAGACTGGCTGTAGGGCTGCAGTGAAATTAGCCCACAATCCCACTGAAATTTGCAGGAGTGGGTTGGACTTTTAGACATGCCAGAGCTTGAGAAACAAAGCATGTATTAAAGAAGAATACCCTTAAATCCTCTAGAAAAAAAAGAAAAAGAAAAAACAAAAAGAAAAAGAAAAAATCTCTGGTTTCACAGGACATAACGTGCTCTTGTTTCCCTAGTGCATACTCTATATGTGGCAAGCAAAAAAATAAAATAAAATTACAGCTAATAAATTTTTTAAGTGTGGAAAGGTTTCTTTTTTACATATAGCAGTGCCCAGTAGCACCACTAAAGTTAAAGGTCTGTCAACATTTTCGTTAATAAACCCCCAGTTTTCATGAGTTTATTACTCAGCCATAAAAGCCTGCTTCTCAGTTCACCTTGCCATATGAGTCCTCAGTTCCTGCCTCCCTCTAGTCTGAAGCACACACAGATGTAATTCAAACCTTTACTCCACCCTGATTTTGCACCAGCAGAATACCATTAGAAAGACTCCTTATTTGTGTCTCAAAGAAATAGGAAAAGTGGAGGCACGAGTCTTTATGTTTATACCACAGGGAATAGCATTAGAATTAGATCCTTTTTAACAATACAATGAAATTGGTTTGGCTGTATTTAGAGCTGCAGGAATGTAAAATGGAACAGGAGGCAAATTTCCAGGGTAATGTTTCCTGTGAAGCAGTCTGGCTTCATGTGGGAGTTGTGGGAGAGAGAGGAGGAAAGAGATGCAGTCTGACTTTTTGGTGTCTAATGCTCTATTATCTCCCCTGCTTGGGCATGCTTTGAGCTTCCCTTGCTCTTCAAAGGTAAGGGTTACTAAGGGACAGGTCTGATTTTAAAAGAACCTTGAGAATCTTGAGAAGTTTCTGAAAAAAATCACAAAATGAAACCTCACCCAGAAATCGGTTCAGTTCTCCTAGTTCTGTGGTTATATGAAGGCAAGGTCCTTTCGGTTGCCTCAGGGGATGAGGAGAGGAAAGGGTGAAAATGGGAAATAAAAGCCATATCAGATTTTCAGAGTCAAAAGTATCAGTTTGAATAGGAATAGGATCTAGTTTCCCTGCATCGTAGCCCAGCTACCAGAGAGTGTTTCCTTGTGATTAGAAATATCTTCTGGACTTTTTTAAAGGACATTTCACTGCTTGCTGTCTACTCCTAAAGGAGAGCAAGAGTCAAGACACCAGTGCAGCCAGGGCAAAAGCACCTTCATCTTGAAATTTCCTATGTATCCACCTTAGTAAGCCTGAATCAGGACTGCTGAGCATCCTATTCCTGCATTCCTCTAGGCAAGTTCACCTTTGAAATGTTTTATACAGCCACTTGATCTGACCTGTTGGATGAAATTTGGCATCTGACCCAGTACCAAGAAAATGCCTTGTCCTATTTGGGATATGCAGCCTTGAAAGACTCTTTGTGCTAGGAGCCATGGTATCTTATTTGCACAAAAAACAATAGTCTTTTTGCTAGGATACTCACTGAAATAATCAAAAGTATTAGTCCAACTCCTATTTCTTATGAAACATACTGGATCCACATGTTCTTCATGATCATTAAATTTTAACTCAGTCTGCTTTGAGTTTGTTGAGGTGTCCAGCTAAGGGCTGGGCTGCCCTATGACTCCAAAGTGTGTCTTAGATATCTCCTACATGAGGAGCAATCGCATATCCAGATGATCCAGATGTTCCTCAAAATTCATGTTCAGATGGTTCAGCTTTATAGGAAAGAATTCACCATAATCGGAACAATTTTGCCAAGACAACAATAGCTAGTCTGCACCCCAATGAAGCTCAGAGATGTCAAGAAACTGTAGATCAGATTCCATGTGAAGGACTGAGAAAGACAGTCCCTGGGACAGCTGAGGTCCTGGTTCAGGCATGTTTCTATTTCTAGGAAATATGCATTGAGGTTCCTTTAAGTGCCAGGAACCTGGGTATTTGCTCTCACTGTGAATTTAGTCAGGGGAAAATTCTTCTGTAGGCATCTGGCCACATAGGATTATGGCTTGGAGTCCTTTCTGAAATCTAACCAGGTTAGAGAAAACCCTGTGTGGGACTGAGCTTTGGAGGAGCAAGTACCTTGTGTTGCTTTAGGGTTAAAGGTATTGGTAGGATTTCTTGGTGATCCTTTGTACCATTTACCTCTGCTAGGCTTACCCACTCCTTTCTGCTCACTTTCTTTGGCAATGTGATGCAGACACACAAAAAGGTGGCTATTCATGGCCTGGCAGGTGGAAGATTAATTCTGACAGAGGAAGAATTTTTTGATGAAGTGACTTCAAAGGCAAAATACCGTGGAGAGGGAGGGGGAAGCAGGCAACACTTGTGTGAAGGAAGAAGAGAGAGGCTGTGCCAGTTGGCATCGAACACTAGAAGAATAACCTTGGTCCTCAGGGCTGACACTGGTGGCTCAGCTCAGTGCATTGGCAGCTCCGCTTGTAATCCAGTTTCAGCTTCCCCCAGCTCCTGGCTGATTCACATCCAGGGGCATAAAGGGCACCTGGCCCATGTCCAGTGCCTGCACCAGGTAGAGCAAAGAAAGCTTTGAAAGAAATGATAGAGGTATGTAACAAATCCCTCCTGGGAAAACTGAGCTCTTTATCCCTCCTTCCTGCTCAGCCTGTTGTAGTAGAGCTAACTAAATCCCTGATGGCCTTGATGCCTTTGTGTAAAGTTTCCCTCACTCTGTCACAGCCTGTGGATTTTAAAATTTTTATTCTTATTATTATTCACATTTTGTCACATGGTCTTCTTCAGACACATGAATGAGCTGATCCACTTGTCTCAGTGAGCTCCATGAGAGAGGTCTGACTGATTGCTGTCTTCTCTGGATTGCCTTCCAGTGGAAGTTTCTCTTGTGATGTGGGTGTCTCAAGGAAATTAGGGTGGTATTTGAAATGGGGGGAAACACAGAAACGCCTGTCTAAAACCCCTGCTAGCACTCGCCACTAGCTCACCTAAGAACGGAGTTTCTACAAGGCTTCCATGCAACCAAAATGAGAAGCCTGGGGTCTTGGAACAGGAATTAGCCATGAGGCTTTACAACTTTTCCACCAAAGCACTCTTATTCACTTTCAAACCACATTGTTTCATGTCTTGGTGTTTCATGTCTGAACATGGACGAAGATAAGCAGATATGTGTTCCTGTGGAAGTAGCCGCATTTCACCCTAAAACATATTCTTTGTAAGGATCATGCAACTCTCTCCAGTGTGAGAAGCAGCAATGCTTGTATGGTGGAGATAAATGCTCATCATACTCCAGAGCAAGAAGTGAAGCAGAATGTTGCATCAAGATCAAACTATGTGGGAAATTGAGGGAGACAGAAAGAGACCAAAGCACACCTTCAGCCCTTGTGAAAAGTGTGGCTTGGTTTCCTAGTATATTTTAAAGCATGCTACATAAAAGGCAAGCATAGTTCTTCTCAGAATTCTTTCATTCAAGGGTTAAGCAGGCTCATCCTGGCTTAATCTACAAGGTTGTTAGACATGTGCAAGCTGAAGTCAGTTAAGGTGCATCAGCCAAAGAAGTCTTTGTCTCAGGTGACTTGTTAACATCACTTCACCTCACCTTTCCCTTCTCCTGTTGATAGAAAGTGACTGACTGGCTTAGCAAAGAACAGGCTTTGAAATAATAAAGCCTCACAAATTTACTTGTGTAGGTTTTCTAACTTACCAAACCCAGCATTCGGAGTTGTCTCAGAAGGTGGGTTCCAGAAATGGCAAATTTCTCTGAGCTGGACTGAACTTAGGGAAATATCAAGGAAAATCGACACCAAAGATTTTTAATCCAAACCAGCAAGGATTATGCAGGCAGTCATGTAGAGCCCTTTCATCAACTCCTTCTACCACCAGGCCAGGAACAATTTCATTTAGCCTTGTGGATTATGAAGATGCTTAACCAGATTGGTCTACTCATTAAAGTCAATGGGGCAATGCCAAGCGTGTTGTATCTGATAATGCCCATGGACATAAAGATGGATAAGAAAAGCTCTGGTGGCTCTGAGCAGGACAATGAAATGCAGGTTCTACATCTCCCTCCAGGTTTTATAGCTGGTTTTATTATCATTTATCCAACTGCAAAGGCGAGATAAAGTCTGAGGCAGAAGAAAAATGGGGTTCAGAGGCTATCAGCAGCTACACCTGCAGTTTGGTAAGATGGTATTTTATACACCAGCTATAAGAGTCTCTGTGGCACCTTGCAGCCTCAGATGCTTATTCCAGCCTCCGAACGACAGCACATTGCTCCCTCCATGTAATATCACCACTGCCGTTGACACCCATGGTCTGAGTCCTTTGTATTGTTGTTTAGGGCATAATTCTTTCCTCTCGTGGAGAATGACAGGGAAAAGTGAATAGCTGGGATTGAGGGGGTGGGAGACTGTCAGCTTTAGTGGAATGTTGCCTGGAAACATCTTTGAGATGCAAAGCAGAAAAATATACTGACTTCTCATGACTTCTGACTTCTTCCATCCTCCACAGATATCAGCCAGGGAGTCTATCTACCACAGCATTTCTAATGTGCGAGTGGCAGAACTGAAGCAATTGTGGCTCAAGGGAACTTGCAGTACTCCTATAGCAACCTCTGTAAACATAATGTCACAGAAGTGAGGCCAGCAGCCAAATTACCAGCTCACTGTCAGGGAAGAAGCACACAACACCTCTTGTCCTCCTCCAAGAATGCCACAAAGTCCCCACTGACTTTTGTTGCTTCCTTCAGTTTACACGGTTCCTTGCCTTCATGTGTTGTCTTAACTTCCAAATCTAGCAGCAGCACGAGTTGGGGATAGGAGTGATTCTCAGATCTCTCTCTCCACACAGAGAGAAAATATCCTAAGAGTAAAAGATGGGCTCTAGCCATGTTTTCATATACAATCTGAATCATAATCTGCATTTTCTCAAGGGTCAGAAACTCCCATCTGGCTCATGACAGGTATGGAGGTTAGTATCAAAATTCAAAGGTTTTAAGGACTGGAGCTTAGTTGTCACTTCTTGGAGTAGAGCCCAGGAAGGACAGCTGTTGCAGATGTCTGATGAGTGGTGGCTGCTCCTGCAGAGCTGGGTAGTAAAATCTGTTTTTTCCTGCTTACCATTATGAAGAAGAGAAGGGGAAGGGGAAGGGTAAGGAGAAGGAGAAGGAGGAGGAGGAGGAGAAGGAGAAGGAGAAGGAGAAGGAGAAGGAGAAGGAGAAGGAGAAGGAGAAGGAGAAGGAGAAGGAGAAGGAGAAGGAGAAGGAGGACGAGGACGAGGACGAGGCGAATTCATAGTTCCTACTGCATTATTTACACTGGCACATAGTAAAGGCAGAGCTTTGCAGGGTATGGCAAGGATGTGATTCTGATACCAGGGAAGCAGAACAGATCCACAGTTCTATAAAGAATCAGAGCATTGCTGCGACGGAAAGGAAAAGCAAATATATTTTTAGACAGACAAACTAAACAATTCCTAAAACGACTGAGGGTTGTGATGTACCTTATCAAACCTTTAAGCAAAAATATCACTCAGAATGACCTTGTGCCTTCAGCCACATGTGGACTACAGTTTAAGGATGAAAGAAAATGAAAGCATACAAGATATCAAAACAGGCAAGGGCGCATCACGGATGGGTTAGTGGGGACTGCTTTAGATCATCAGTGAAAAGTTTCATTATTTTAAACCTTGTATTTTATGCTATTAGCACACATCCCTATTCTGTTCCCTGTATTGCATACTCTCACAACCTCTCCTCCATCCTTATCTACGTATTTTGCTTGCAGCTCTGCTGAAACTCAAAGAGCAATCCAAAGGGAAAGTGGCTATCCTGAGGCTGTTGCCTCTCTCAGGGAAAAACCCTCTACCTCCATCCTCGGTGAATACATAACACGTGCCTTTCTTCTGCTAAGCAAGAAACTAAAAAAAAAACATAACAAAACCAAAACAAACCTCTAGCATTTTGAAAAAAAAAAGAGATGTGACAGTTTTAAAGGAACTGAGTAAATAGTTTATCCCACAAAGACAAACAAGATTTTTGCTTCTCTAAATAAGTTGTCTTGGGCATGTAGAATTACTGAAAAACCACAGGAATCTCATGTCTGAATTGAGAGGTCCTTTGAGACTGGACTCCCAAAGGACAGTCTATGACCCTCAGGAAGCTAACTTAACAGAAGTAAGTATACGAAGTCCTGGGCTCACAACTCAACTTAGATCTGTAACCACAGAGTACGTTTTAATGCTCAGGAGAAGAGGGAGTGATACATTCGTAGCTGGAAGTTTTAAAGCACAGATTTATGCAGCACCTCTTAGGACAGATTTAAGCATTTCTGGTCCTACCATATGGGAGAAGGTGGACTAGAGGACACGCAATAAGCCCTACTGATTATATTGGCATCAAGCGCTAGGTAGAATTGCAAGCTTGCCTTCACAGGGTCTTGTCACCATTGGGGCTTGTGAGATATCCTTCCACTTTGTGAGTCTGATAGGAACTCTGATGTCAGGATCAACACAGATCTCAGTTGCCATTTGAAGACTTCTAATTATTCTCCACAGGTTATACCACTTGAACCACTTGTGAGCTACCAGTTTGCAACACTGGCCAGTTGGAAGGGTGTGGAGTCTTCCCTACCCTTCCTTTCCCTTGCCTTTCCTTTCTTTATGGTATGATTAATGCAGTTCATAGATGCAGTGGGGTTCCAGTGAGTTTACATGGCCCTTTTATTCTTAGGTCTCTGGCCCAGGTCAGATGAGATTGAGAGGGTTTTGCTGAAGTCCAAGACCTCAGTAAAGAGGAACGGAAAAGTTGCCCAAACAACAGCATTGCTTTTCACTACGCTTTCAGTTTTCATCTACTGTGTTTTATTGCTTGTTTGTGGGATGGTTACAACATCCTTGTTCTGTGATTCTCTCCCCTGCACATTTAAACTCCTGATGTGCACTCGACTTGAGTTTCAGATTAGCATAATTTTTCTATATATAAATATATATTTACTGAGCATATTTTAAAAGTATTTGTGTGGGATTTAAGATAACATTGAAATTCCTTTTGCTGATGATTTATAAAGCTATTTTCCCCCTGTCTAGACGCTTTCAATATTTGCAATTAGCTGATGGAAAAATAAACCTTGGAGTATTCTTTCCAAACCTCCATTGGAGAGGAGAAAAAAGGTCTCCATCGTGCAAAGTAAACTCTCTTCTGTCAAATCGGCCAGGAAGAAGCTGCTAAGAGGCAAAGGACATGAAGGATGAGTCTGGTTAGTGCTGTACTCAGGTTTAGAACTTGGATAAGGAAGGGGAACAGAGTTTTTTATAGCTCCAGGGAGAAGGAGAAAACAGGCTATTATGCCAGAGACGTTTTTCTTGGGCTGATTGCAAAATTAGCTGGAGCTGAAGTTAATTGATTGTGTAGGCAGATGAAACAAACTCGAGATCACTATAAATAGTAACAGTCTTGCTTTCTGTGCAGCTGTAAATCTGAGCTGGAGAGCTGTCTTAAATTCATTGTGAACATTTGCAAACAAGGGAGGGAGAATAGAGTAAAATAAAATAAAACAAAGCCCAGTCAAATAAAATATACATGCACACAGTCCAGTAGAGAGAGAAATTGTCAGGGTTAGCCCTTTCAAAACAGATGAGAGCTAGAATTTGATCCCACAGATGTTGTGGCCTGATGCACTTTACCTGTCTCGCCCCCTCAACCACAGCCTGGGAGAGGCAGAATTCAGCTATTTCTTTCTTTGGTCTTTCCAGGATTTTATGTTAGATAGTGTTGCTGCCTCTTCATCGAGGAAGAGGGGGAGTGAAGCAAGAGGCTAGGTCTGTCTGGGTACTGACAGTGAGGGCTGTCAGGAAAAGAGTGATACATCCAGCCAACTGTTCAAAATGAGAAAGATACTGTGCACTCTAGGGAAACTCTGTGGAGTTTTATTCATAGCCTGATGAGGAAGAGCTATGGTTGAAAACCCAAAAGAGAAAGGGTCATCAAGGCTAGAGCCTCCTCTGCATGTCGCGGGGGGTAGCTTTTTGTTTCTGTACCAGTACATCCAGCCTAGCTGGTCTCCAAAGAAGATGATCTCCCTGTGATGTAAAGACTATGGTTGTGAACCTTCCTTGTACTGGAGACCTGTCGGTGGACCTAGCCTTTTATCCAGATGGGGCTGCCTTTGGTCATTTGTCTGTCTGTCTACAGAAGGAGGTGACCCTAACAACGTAATTCTCACAGTTTAAGACCAAAAGGGTCGAATGCCATCACCTGAAATTACAGAGTAATTTGAAGTAATAACTTCATGGCTAGAATTCAGCTAGAATGAGAGATGTAATATTTGGACTTTTTCAAAAAGGGGTCATCACACTTTTACCACAAATATTACCATTCGAGTCATACCTGTGGGCTGCACTGAGCTCTCTTGTGTTGGGATCTGTGTTGAGTATGAGATACTTCCCACACTGAGGAGTTATGGTTTACAGATACAAGCCAGACAAAAGGGTAGGAGGAGAAAAGGCAAACACAAAGGTTTACCCAGCCATTTCAGCAGGCCGCTGGCTGGTCTGAAGGCTGCCTGCTTCCCACATCTCTCACAGGAAGACGACTGGAGTGACTGTTTTACAAGTAGGGCGAGAGGGGAGCATTTATGTGGTCAGCTGGGTGTGGAGGATGAGTGGTAACTCCTTGGGTTGGCCACACTTTTGTTGGGTGATGAGAAGGCAGTCCAGGTGCCAGCAAAGGCTGTGGGGAAAGTAAGGACAAGCTGGGGCAGTACAGCAGGGATTTTCATATCGCCATATGCTCTGCTAGCCATAGTTGGCCTATTTGATGTACCTGAGAGCCACCACCCTGTCTGGAAGACTTCCCTGGTGTGGCTAGGCCAAGAGAGCCCAGTGCAGCTCAGCAAAGACCTTCTGTAGAGTTCTTCTGCTAAACACAGCATATTCAAGTGAATTTTAAAACTGTTCACCTCACAGCCCTAGGGAATGAGCTCTGCTTACTCTCAGAACAAGCCCACAAGGTTGTGATGTGACTGTGATTTCTCTCTCTGACCCATTACAATGTGCTAGAGGTCTGGGACCTCTTCGAGGCAACAGGAGCACCTGGATGTTCTTAAAATGGTTGTTAGATAGTCAGAGTTTATTCTCTTGGTTTCATTCCTGTGCTTGTGTTTGACACAGCCTGCCAAGCAAAGTCTGCTCAGTACGGGTTGCAAGACCTGCTGTATCAACAGCACCAGCTGTGGTGAGTAGGCCAAGACAGTGGTTTGACTGCTAAAATACCTAGGGGAAAACCCTCTTGGATTGTATTTCTCATGTCTTTTCTTTGCTGATAAGAAAATGCCAACCCAGGAGCCTAGGACTAACTTCTCCTCCTCCCTAAAAAAATCATGTATGCACTCTCCATCTGACCGGTCACCTCCTTTCTGACAACTGAAAGCATCTGTGTTTATCTTCTTTTTTACTGGTTTTCAAAAGACAATGCTCTACTCTCATGGGGGATTCTTTTATCAGCTTCAGGGCCAGGAACCTAAAAGAAGTTAACCTGAAGGTCACTTTCCAGCCATTTGACTACTAAGTCAGAAGAATCATCTTGAAGCTTCCATGTTTAATTAAGACACTTTTACAGCTCTTCTCCTAAAGGGAGAGGTGTGCTTAGGTTAAAGATAAAATCCATCAAATGATGCAATTCATTTATTCTGGCGTCACAGAGTCTCTGTCCATTTGAGGAAAAAACTCTGTGCATGTCTGAGTACATCACGGAGAGGAAGGCTTCTTTTTGAGGGGGTGAGGGAGGGAGGACTGTTGGGCCTGTTCTTCCAGTCCAATTTTAATGTCTCTGGCCTGCTGAGCTCGATCTGACTGCTGTGAGAAGAAAAACAAGGCAAATAGCTCCTTCCGAATATACTCTACCTGGGTCTGTTTGGTTTCACCAGTTTCTATAAGTGTACAAGCATACCTTCCATTTGGAAGACTCTCACCCCTTTGGTATCATACTATCACTTCAGGAGACATGGGAAACAGTCATACAAGCCTCTCACTTACTTGCCCATATCTGCTAGTATGCTGTATCATTCATGTTCTACTTGCAAAAAGCCTGCTCTTCCTTATCCTTGTTACACAGGTGAAAGAGAAACTTTGGGTCTGCCATGAAGTGTGCGTCTGTGCACAGCTGCTTCTGCAGCAAGAAGTTTTCTTCCAAGATCTGAGACAATCTAATTTCTATCACACACCATTTGTTCCAGCTCCAATGTGGGTTAACACATCTATATCCGAATGGGAATCATGTGTGTCCAAAACTTCTGTGGGATAAGAGGAGAGTTGCAAAATCCCTGAAATACCTGTATTGACACATTTCAAACAGCTGTGTAGCAACCAGCGAGGAAAGGCTTGTTTCGTGCTTCTTACCCACTCACATCTCTTTCATGTTTTGCCCAGTTGGACACCTGGCATGTTTTTTTTGTTACACGCCCAATGTTGAGCTTTCATTTCAGGTGACCCATTCTGATTCTATCAGACCTGACTTCTGCCCTTATAAATTCATGAAACTCAAGGCTTGAGGCAGAGCCAAACACTGGAAATGTTGCTCGGCAATGGGTCAGCCTCAAAGAGTTTGAAGCATCTGCTCTTTTGTGCTCCCAGGGATTCACATGCAGATGCCCACAACCATTGGTCTCTGAGTTGAGGCAGATGGTATTGTCCTGGGTGTCTGGCCTAGGTGATTCCATTACTGTAGGATTCTTCTGCAGTTCCCATTTGTTTCCACTGGAACCATGCAAGAAGAGACTTGCTGCTGGGATTATGTTAATGAGAACTGAATGTATGCACCTGGTCCATCCTATTGTACTTAACAGGCATCCTAGTTGAGATTGCACAGGGATCTAAAATAACCAGCTGCTGAAAGCCCTTGTGGAAAGAAGTTGTGGGAGGATCTTTTTTGGCACAACAGAAGGCAGAACATTATTCCAAGACCTAAAGAGAGTGAGGAATTAGTCTGGGAGAAGGATACCAATACGCTGAGACATCAAGACAGTTTAGCTACACACATTACAGTGATTCAACAGAAAGCATATATCTCAATAGCTTGGCACAGATCTCCCAAAGCAAGTGATTTTTTTTAAATTGTAGCCAACATTGACAGAATTACTGGATCTTCAAGTCATAGGTACTGTAGATCTCCAGCTGTGCCAGTCCCACTCTGATATAAACTTCAAATGTGCTATCTAGTTCTGCCTCTGATACCATTATACATGTTCAGCAACATCATGTTATCTCTACTGAATATAAAAATATTGTCTTAAATCTGAATTCAACTTTGTTCATCTCACAATCTAATGTCTCAGCTCTGTTAAGGGCAAAACTTTCGGACCTTCTGACTTCAAACATGTGAGGAAGAAAGAAGTCACCAGAGATGTCGGTAGAACAGGCTAGGTCTCAGAACTGGAAAGGGAGGATCAGGGATCTTAGTTCAAGACAGACACAGAGCCTTGCAAGGAAAGTACAGGGGTGTGTGGAAGTTGCAAGGCAATCCAGTAGACTTGATGGGTGGAGGTCAGCTGGGAAAGAAGTGATGAAGTTGAAATGGAAAGAAGTTGCTGGGTGGATCAAAGTCCAAACAAGGATTTATGAGAGGGTGAATACCATGAGCAGTGATGGGATTCAGCCATATTCTGAAGGTTTTGGGGTGGAGGAAGAGACAGATTTCCCAATAGAAGTTTTTCTTCCCTTCTCCTTTACCTCTGCACTTCTTGGGATCTCTATATTTGTCCCTGCACCAGAACTGCCATCTTCACTTTATTTTGTACCTTTCTGCCTACTTGTTTTTCTAGCCTTCTAGCCTCTTGCCTTACTGCATGCTCCTGTCAATGCCAGGATGGCTTAGCACTGGTTTCTCAGTTCACCCTAGCCAGGCTCTCTCCCTCTTACTCATTATTCGTTTGCTCAAATCTGTCTGTTTGAGGGCCAAATGCCCCAAATTCCAAGGGTGCCTTTTTTTGTGTTTCCTTTCTCTTGAGAGATTAAATGACGCTGTGGACTCTCGGTCCTAGACCATGCTGGTGATGGAAGTGGAGGGGGATGTTCTGTCTTGTCTAGTTCTGCATCATAGTTTCATGGTTTTGCTACTGAACAGCAGCAGTTAGAGTGATGCAGATAAGGAAAGCAAATCACTAAAAGCTTAGAAAATCTTAGGTACACTTTAGCAATCTCTGGTAAACACAAAGTTCCTGTGACTTCAAAGAGCAAGGAATTAATTCTGGTAGTGCTTCCGGAATGAGCTACTTCCTCACACCAGTTCTTGTCCTCAGCAGGCTTGGAAGCTGGCTAGTTGAAGTGAAAGCAATTAATGGAGACATTTTTACTATCCTTATTAAAGGGAGAAGGAGGCTTTGATATAACACAATATCCACTAGATGATGCAATTAATTTATTTTGGCTGTCCAGCACTCTTGCCTGGGTCTGTGTGTTATTAGAGGGTGGTGCAATGGTTGTTCTTCCCACTGCTTGCAGGCCCCAGGGTCAGATTCTGCTCCACCAATAACATGACTCATCTCTGCATAAAACAATTCCTCAAGTGATACCAAAGTCACCGCAACATCAGACAGCTTCCAATCATCTGAATCAAGTAATGATGGCTACTTCCCCAGTATCCCCTTTAGAGCAGCTTACACACTTGTTCCTAACCACAGAAGGAAAGTCATCAGAGAGCATGTTGGTTTTCACAAAATACCACGTGCTAAAAGCCCTGGGCTGGATATCAGTTACATTTCTGTCCTCATTAATATGCATCTATTCACATTCAATTAAGTTGGTTGACCAATTTGGTTGAATGTTCATCTAGGTTGTATGTCCAATTTCGTTGAAAGACACACTTGTCCCAATGTGAGTGCCTGTTGGAGAAAGGGATGGCACTGTGACAGTAGGCTATCCACCCAAATTTGACTGCCCAATATAATCAAGTACTTCCGAGTTTCATGAAGAGAAGTGATCATCTACATGACAATTCTGCTCCTAATTGCCCTTTGGAGGAGCTCATTTTGGACCAAATGGCTGTAAAAATAACCAAAGGTAGCAACCAGATAAATAGATACATAAACCTCTTGGGAAAACTCTTTTGTTCCCTATTCCTCCATTCTTTCTTCTCTAACTTCTCTTAAATGAGTGTGTTCTACACCAGTGAGAGAGCTAATTACAGATTAAGATTAAGACAAGTTTAGATTAAGACAACTGAACTCCATTTTTGGACTCTGTAAAAATTAATCTTTGAGCATATTCTTTGTTGATTTTCCACAAGAATATTAAGTTGTAGAGACCTCAGCCAACCCCACCCACGGTAACATGGTGGCACTACGGGGACAACCCCACTGTATTTCTCCTGGCTAATGAATGCTAGGGAGGAGAAAACAATGGGGCGGAGAATTTGCATCCTCTGGGTTGAAGAAAGCTCTTTGGGGCAAGTAATGCAACTGAATTTTTTAATTAAATTCTTATGGTCTGAATAATTAGAACTACAAGTTATGCAGTAGCTCCAAAGTTCATTTAGGAAGGTCAGGTTCTTTAAGACATCACAAAAGGACCTTAAAAAGAAGTTATATTTTCAGTAGGTCATAATCTGAGTTTAGTTTGAAAAGTAATCTCCATGAAAAAATTCTTTTCAGCAGCTCTGCATCAAAGGCTTACTGCCTCACTTGTGACTAAAGGAATGGGAGGGTTCATTGTATAATATTTCCTGTATTCCCGTTATTTCTCTTCTCTGTGATGGAGATAATCCATGAGAACATCCTATGAACACATCCTAATAGTTTCCCTCTGGTTTGATATTTGCTATGAACTTTACTGTATCACCTACGGGAGCTAGAAACAACACTCCTCTTCCCTGTTAGGTAAAAGCCTAGACTTGATCTGCTCATGAAGGCAGATCTTGTCCTGTGGTGAAAGAAACCCCAGCCATGATACCGTGAGAAGAAATCTTGACAGTTGTTTGAAAACATTTATCTTTTCTAGAGGTTTGGAACAGGATACCCTGCTAATCAGAGTAATAGATGAACTTGAAAGAACAACTTCTGGATTTCTTTGATTTGAAATTATTTTACAGTGATGAATTTGGCTTTTGCCTGTCCTAAACAGACAGTGAGAGCCAGTTAGGCAGATAAATGTGCATCTGCAGGACAGCATCTGTAGGACAGGGACATATTTTTGCCAGGAAACATTCAGTATTTTAAAATATTTGTTATATTTAGTTTTTTTTCATTTTCAAGTATTTGTTAATATTTTTTCCACATGGGGTAGAGATCTAACAAAGCCACAAGATTCATGAATATTTATTCACTCCAAATGCTCTGGAGCTTTGTAAGGTCTTAACCATGCTGCATTCAGAAGCAGTTCCACTTTACAGGTAATCATCATCTGTTTATTTCACTGGGGGCTGATGTGAGATCCTAGCAAATGCATGTTTGACCAAAAAAGGATTGTCCAGAGGTGAGAGGTGTCTCCTGCTACACAGGTGTGCATAAATCCCTTTGCAGTAGCAGGATATGATATTTTGGACTCTCTGGGAATCAGTGCCAAGTTCGCAGTGGACACACGCAATATTTTTTACTCTCCTTGCTTTGGATGGGTGCCAGAGGAGAAAGAAAAAAAGAAAGTGCTCTCCTGCCCAAATTATTCCTTATAATGCATATGTGTGAGATTAACTATGATCTTGTGGAAATCTCTCTTTTGTGGTCATTAGATGATATGAACATGTCATCGGTCTGGTTGTGCTACCTGCTCTGTCCCCTATAAGTCACCTCCAGCAAAATCACTGCTGTATCCAAGAAAGAATCAGCTTGAAACTACTAACACCACCAGCTGAACCTTAATCTCTTGGTTAATAGTGTTTGACTCATAAAATAAAAGGTCAGCAACAAAAGAAATTAACGTACAGGCATCCAAACAGCATCTTCCAAAACAGAGGCATTGTTCACACATCCTGCAGTATTATGGTGCCAGGCAAGGACTAGTTATCTGCCAAGCACCCAGGGGAACACCAGGTATTGGAAATACGGGATTATTGCCTGTATTTGGTATTTATACTGTGCTAGTACACAGCCTGTGTTAGGTGATCTCCATGCTGTGAAAGGATGTGACCCTCTCATTGTTTTGCCAAAAGCTCATGTTCGGTGGCTGGCAATATACAAAGAGTGGGGAAGGGCAATAGAGTTCAAATAAAACATTTGCCTGAATAACTACTGTGAATTTTTCCCCAGGTTTTGCCTCTGCAGATTATGGTACAGCTGTTAGGAGAGTCTGAAAGCTATGGCATTACTGTCTTGATCTCCAGCGGGCAACATGCATCACTCTCTGTTGTCAACAAACGTGTGGTCATCTCTCTCAGCCAGCTGACACCTAAACACCCAAAGTGGGTTCTTGAGGAGGCACATATGCTTCAGTTCTTCCCACCTAACTAAGCTCATAACTAAGGTGCAGAATTAGGGGTACAGTCTTTCATGGCTCCTTCCATGAGAACCCCCATATTCAGCCGAGGAAGGTTCATCACAGCAAAGACCTGAAGCATTCTCTGAGGGGCTTTGCCTTTACAGTGTGGCCAGTAGGACTAAGGAAGAAGTTGTCTCACTGCATTCAGTTCTGGTGAGGCCACACCTCGAATCTTGTGTTCATTTTTGGGCCCCTTACTACAAGAAAGACATTGAGGTACTTGAGTATGTCCAAAGAAGGGCAATGAAGCTGGTGAAGGGTCTTGAGAACAAGTCTTCTGAGGAGTGCCTGAGGGAACTAAGGATGTTCAGCCTGGAGAAAAGGAGACTCAGGGAAGACCTTATCACTCTCTACAACCTCCTTTCAGGTGGTTGTAGAGAGGTGGTTGTCTGTCACTTGTCCCCAAGTAACAAGTGATAGGAAAAGAGGAATAGACCTCAAGTGTAGGTTTAGACTGGATATTAGGAATAATTTCTTCACCTAAATGGTTGTCAATCATTGGAACATGCTGCCCAAGTAAGTGGTTGAGTGAACATCCCTGGAGGTATTTAAAAGACATGTAGATGTGGCACTTAGGGACATAGCTTAATGGTGGACTTGGCAGTGTCAGGTTTATGGTAGAACTTGATGATCTTGAAGGTCTTTTCAACCTAAATGTTCTTTTCAACCTAAAAGAATCTATGATTCTATTTGCAGACTACAGAGGCAGGCTTTTGAGTGCTTAAAATTAGATAGAATGAGTCTGGGTATTAAAGCAGAAGTCCAAAGAAGAATGCTCATGCTCAGAAGGATTATTTGAATTTTAAGATCTATAACCTAGCAGTAGCCCATTTAAGAGCCTTACGCTGCAGTAAGGGTGTCTTATCCTGGTTGCTTAATCCTTACTAGTTTTAACTATTCTGCAGGACACTGGAATGATTATATCAGTCCATAGGATGAAGCCCTTTCAGAGAGTGGGAGCTGCCATTAGGCAATGGTCAAAGCACTGTGAACGCTCCAAATCTCAAGGCACTAATTTATGAAATCCCAGGAGAGACACTACCAAGACTCTTTTGTGTTGGATACTTTTATGTCAACGTAATCAAGCGTTGCCTTCTTGTTGAAGACCAAGACAAGAAGGAGGGTGGATCTGAGCAGAAGTAGTGAGTGTCTGACTGGTGTCACAGAGAGAATGTAAGATGACAGAACCCTGCTAAGCCTAGGACTGACAATCCCAGATTGTAGTTTTTGTACTACTACGAGCTTCTAAAGTGATGGTCGGCAACCTTCTTAGAAGTACATCCACATATTTTTAGGTATATTAGCCATCAAGCAGGACTTGTGCCATTCTGGGTTCCCCTTAGAAGCATATGTGCTCAAACAGAATAAAAAAACTAGATCCCCAATGACCTGCCTATTCCTACTGGAAACAGTAAAACCGAGAGCGACCTTAAATCCTAGCTCCTGCTCTGAGCGTCAAGAAACTACCAGGATTCCCAGCTTTCCCTTCTTTCCTGGATATAACTAGATGTGCCATTTTTAATCTATAACTCAAAGGGAAAAGTCTCTGCCGAAATATTTTTATTTTGTTAAAACGGTAATTGGAACTGCAGAAAAATCCATATACACTGGAAAAAAAAAATCACTGACTCGAGACAGAATATTTTATTTCTGAATTGGCTCAAAACATTTTGAGTCAGATGAGTTCAGTAATGAATTACTTTCCAGTAACAGTGCAGGGTTACAGTTCAGGACATTTTCTCAGTAGATGGGACAATCTTTGTTATCCTATAATGCAATGCAGATGTTTCTCTTTTTGCCCTGTGCGAGGATGAATATCTATATGGATCTTCAGTCCTTAGGCATGAAAGAACTCTCACAATGGAGGCATGGACTACAAACTTCCAAACTACATATCCCAGAAGGCTGTAACACAAGGGGAAAGCACAGTTTGAACACTGAAGTGGCTTGAAAGAGAGCATTTTGGGGTCATTTCAACACACCACAAGAAAACATTTTGATTTCAGGAATGTTGAAATGTTTTGTTTTGTTTGAAAATGTCAGGCAAAATGCCCTGACTTTGCCAGAAAAAAAAAGTTTGTTTGGTTTTTTTTTTCCCAAAATTTCCACCCAGAGAAAAAGTCTTGACATTTCAGCTCTTTGTTCCAATGTGGGATAAAAACAAACATTGAAATGTCAGGATTTGCTGCAGGATGAAAATACTGAATTTTGCCCAATTTTTGATGTAATGCCTTGGTCACAACATTTACATTTTGCTTTGAAGTATGGATGGAAGTATGGGTAGGACGGATTTTGAAAGAGAGGATCATATGTTTCAAAGAACATAGGAATCTATGTGCTTCAGCCCCTGTGAGGTTTTTACACCATTTCAGGATTGAAATTAACTGGTAACTGATCCAAAAAAATTGGAAAGTTATAGCACAATACGATATAGAAATTCTTGTCTCTTAGCTTAGTTTTCACTCCTCCTATAAAGCAGGGAACCTGTATCTGATTTTAGCTTGATCAATGAAAATCAGGAATAATTGGAAGCTCTTGTTTTGAAGTCATTGGGAGTGTTGCCTGAGCGAGGTCTGATGGAGGGAAAAAAAATACAAAAAATCAACTTTGGACAGCTTAGCCCAATGAAAGCTTTGGAGGCATCTCAGCAAGTATGGCAAATGTGGTCACATGCCCTATTGGCTGTAAGTAATTAAGCAGCATAAATCTGGATTACTGTCACGATCCGCTCTGTACAAACATCCTTAGAGGGATTTGGTTCTACAAGCATCGAACAATACATTGGTGGGAATGAGCTACAAGAGGATTATGTGTGGATATTGCTTTATGGGGAATGGGCACAATGACAGTAGGATTTATGGTTTTACTGCCTTCATGGAGTCTTTAAAAAGCCACCCTTTATACGTCCAAACACATGCTCCAAACTAAACAGATAAAGAAATACAGAAGAGCTGGACATTGTTTTCAGTTAACTCTGAAATCCAAGCGTTGCAGCAGCAGAACATCAATACCTGTTTTGGAACCTTTCTCACACGGGCACACACATAGTATGTCCCAGCTCTGAAGGCCAGAGTGTGTTTATGTGAGGAAAAGCACAAGGTTGATGAACACAAGAGCATCCTTTTGCAGTCAGCCCAAAACCCTACCTACAAGATTCCTAAAGTAAACATTAAGTTTAGGACTACAGGAAATGTAGCATGTACACAGAAACTCTTCCCTGTTGCCTCTGGACATCCCACCATTAGCAGTGGGAAGCTCTGTTCAGGCTGTCATACTTGGAAGTCACCAGTGGACCTCTCCTTCATGAATTATCTTCACCCTTTTTGGCTACAGGTGCTGTTGGCTCTGAGCATGGGTGACATGAGGCAGTGGGCTGTTGGACTTTCCATGTTATATGACAGCCTTTGCCTATCCCATCCCATGCAAAGGTGGGACACTGCATCAAGTCATCATCTACAATCTGGAAGTGGCTAAGAGGCACCCACTTGAACCTCCCTAAATTAAACGGTCCCTTTGTACTATCACATAAATAAAGTTGCTTCACCTTTATATTTAACAGATCTCTATGGATCAGCGAGTTCCTGGCCCAAGGCCCTGGAGTGAAATTGCCTTTTTGCTGAACAAGAAGTGGTAGCTCTCCCCTGCTGTTCTAAATTTATTGGGTTACTGGGTTAACAGTTGTGAACAACCTCATCTAGGAATTTTTAATATGTACAGTAAAAAATAGTCAGGTGAGTACAGACATTATAAGGCAGTTCTGAAACATGGACTGAGGTATTTTCAATATCCCAGATGGGTATTTTTTAAAAACTCTTGAACAGTCCCAGAGGAGATAATTTTGAGTGCATAGGGAACATGTAGTTCTTTGAGCAATTTCTGGAGGGTGTGTTTCACAGTGCAGTGAAGATGATAGACAAGGCATGAGTACTAAAAAACATGCCAAGGCTCCTAGAATTACACTCTTATTATTTATTTCACAATATCTCTGAGATACAAGATGAACTGGGTTCAATGTTATACATTCACAATCAAAAAATATTTTTTTTCCCCAAAAGATTTTTGTCTTCCTGCAACGGACAAAATTTTTGCAACCAGACACTGGTCTCCTGAAGGAATAGTTGATTGATTTCAGCTAGGCATGGAAAAAGGCCGCCATTCCTCCACCTCCACAGCATTTCTCCCAACACTCCACAGTGCTTTTCCTCCAGCATTACGCAGTGCTTTTCCCCCAACAGATACCAGTGGCTTGGGCTGATACGTCGTTCTTACTTTAGGTGCTCTTGTAAAGAAAGACATGTGGAGAGTTTTCTAGCTAAAAAAGCACGACCCTACTTGAACTCAAGCAACAAGCTGAAGGTGAATGGGACTTTCAGAAACAGAGGAACCTGCCTTTCCACCCGAGTTCATGGGGAAGCTGACATTTTAAAGATGGTCCTTGACTACAGTAGTCTAACTACCCAGGGACTGGACCACTATTTCATAAATGCCATTGCCTGACAAGCAAACTCACTGTCAGGAGACCATCTTCAGATGTTCATTACTTTGCATGAATGTCACTCTCACTCTGGGACAAAATCACCACCTTCTCAAGCCTCTCAAGCCCTGAAAAGAGAAATTAGACATGGTGCCTATGCTGCTCTGTGTCTCACCCACGCCCAAAACCCTGGGCTGTCACAGATATCTCCAGCCAGCCTGCAGACTGCCTCTGTGGGCATGCTGAGTCCTGTATTTTCAGGCTGGCAGATTTGACCGTGCTGACCCTACCTGCCTGGAAGGTTATTCTCCAGCTATGCAAGAGGCCATGATCAAAGGCTTGTGGGCAGGTGGACAAGCACAATCTTGAGGCCACTGTTAGCAGAGAGTAAAGACATATCCAGAAAATCAAGGAGAAAATTTGAAGGACTCTGTCTCTGAAGATATTATAACCCTAGTTAGTTGGCCTGCAGAGCCTGAATGGTCCCTTCCCATTAGCCTAAGAGAAATTCTCCATGAAACACAGCTGAGCCAGTGCCTTGTACATGAAGAGAATGTGTCTCTTATTCAAGATGTCAATCCTTTGCCTAACAGCAAATTTTACATCCTCCCTTCCCTTCTGGAACACAAATGATTTCCAAAGATGGAAAATTGTTTTTAAGGATTTGCATATCTCGTTTGTAAGGTAACAATTAGAAGTCTGGATTAGACTTTACCCTTCTCTTTTCCTAACAGGTGACAAACCTAACTCTGAAGAATTTTGCTGTTGGTTCTTCTGGACATTTTTGAACACCTGTTGCTTTAACTTGGCACAATTTTTCTTAACATCCATGACAACATTTTGCATCTCCTAATGAGCCTCACATAGCTCCAGCATCAGACTAAACTGCAAGCTGCAGGCATCATCACAACAAACCTGTTGGTATGATGATTGAGGATCCATGGCATCAAGTGGGCTGGAGTCCAAGCTGATCTTGAAGAGCAACCAACACATTTTCCATTAAGAAAGGAAACACTGGACAGTCTTACATCAACAGAACTAACCAGGCCATGGGTAAAAAAAAAACAACAAAAGGAAGAAAAAGATCTACACAGTTCTCACTGCTTTTTCTTTGACTAGAATGACTGAACATTCCCAGCTTCCTCACAAGGGAAATGATTTTATGTGCTAATGTTGGAGGAGAGGTTTGGAGACTCCCTCGGTGAATGGAATCATGCAAGGTAGCATGGAAAAAACAAAAAAAAATAAAGGAAAACAGTAGTGGAAGAATAGTGATAAGAAAACATATCTTAAAAATAAAAAGAGAACTAGTGCAAGGTCTTAGCAGCTGAAATGAAGCAAGACTCACCAGAAAGGCCTTTAAAAGGAAACCATTGTCTCTTTTTGCCTTAACTCAGCCATTGGGCTGTCTTGATGAAGCAGAGAGGGGTAGTGAACAAGGTCTGTATTCAGACTCAGCTGATGAAGGTCCTACTCCTGAATTTAACCCTGATGCACTGTGTAACTCCAGGCAACTTCCTCCCCCTTCCTGAGACTCATCTTCCCTCCTACTTTTTGCCTGTCTTCTCTACAGTAACTGTGACCTCTGGGGTGGGGAAGGAGACAATGTTCCTTGGTTGAGAACATCCTGGGAGTGTCTTACTTCAACAGGAGTCCTCTGAGCAGCCAGAAGGCTTGCTGGTGAAAACACTCCTTTCTCATCAGCATCTTGTTGGGAAGCAGCTGAGCTCTTGGCAACGCTGCATGTTCCAGGCATCCTCAGTGGCACCAGGAAACTGCTCTGAAGTGGGAGATTTCCCTAAATGGCAGGGATTCCCCATGTTTTCCTGGGATATAAGACAGTAGCACTGGAATTCCCAGAATTCATGGCAGCTGGCTGATTTTTTTCTTCTTTTCTTTTGGTCTTGTTTTTCTCTTCAGAAAACAGACAAAGGTCTTTTCATCTCTCCTATCCCTCTCCCCTCTAAAAATAAATAACGAAAATCAAAGAGTAGACTCTATTGCACGGGAAATTATGTCTTCCCTTTTCCTACAAAATTAGAAAAATATTTTTTTAAAATGTTAGAATTACTCAAGAAGTTATTCCTGCTCAGGGCTATAGGATAGGGCCCTTATGTTCCTCCTTAATCTTACAGAGAGGAATATAAGAATAGTAATGCTCCACAAGTTCCGTTGTGCTGGCATCCATGACAAGCAGATGTTAAGGGACATCAAGGACACTACAAACCCTTCCTATCTCCAGTCCTCTGTGGTTCTTGCTGAGTCGGAAGTGGTGTTTCAGAAAAAGTATCTTCTTAAAATCTCTCTAGTCATGTAAACAACTTGTGGCAGTGATGATGGCTTAGCTATGAAGCTGCTGAAGAAATATCTGTCTTCATTAGCGCTCAACAACTTGGTTTCACTGGCATTGGCTTTGAAGGCTGAATTTAGGATTCTAGGCTCCATTTATTGTCTATGAAAATAGACATGCAGCCTCAGGGAGCAATTCATCTCATCTCGGGCTACATGTCTGACAGAGGTGAAAGGCTGAAGGCACCCGTTTCTCTCCCCACTTTTCACCTCCTCCCTTCCCAGCCTACAGAGGTAGAGTAGTGTGACTAACTCAGCTTTAGGAAACTTAATTTTAGATAATCATGCTGAGGTGATGCCTACTACTTTCTCCTATGAGTACTCAGTATATGTGACAGCTTTACCGGCCATCACAGGTAACAACACAAGAATATCTCATATTTTTACGACTGTGCTTTGTTACTCTGCTGGTTGACAGAACAGATATCTGCAGAAAATAAGAGGTGTAACGAACAATGTCTCAGGTCCAGCTGCAAGATGCAGCTCAGGAAATCCCTGAACTACTAACTGTGGCAGCTGGGAGGAGATCCAAGGGGCAGATCACTCTGACTCTGTTTCTTATTCTCTTTTCCTTCTACTATCTGAGATAGGATGCAGGATCATGGATTGTAGCTCTGACTCTGTGACAGTTACTTTTTTATTTCTTCTCATGATAGCTCACCTAGGAGCTAACAGGATACAGATAAATGGTAATAATAACAGGCATGGAGAAGCAGAAATATTAACCATTATCAAACACTGAGGACAGAGATATGCACAGAAGCAAGTGCCTTTAACCTCGCTTCAGCATTTAAATCATTTCATCATCTTATCTTCACCACAGCGAGGAAAATAGAGACTTCTCTCCTTGTCCGTACTTAACCACCACAGATCCCACATCTCTCAGGCCAATAAGGATTACAATCTGTATTTCACCATTCTGGGACCTGGATGCTAGTCAGTATAGCACAGTGAAATCTGCACAGTGCAGACATGTCCAGCAGGAGTTGATATGCAGTTTTATATTTTAGGAATAATCAGCTCTTGATTCAAAGAGATTCGGCCATACATTGCTTTCACCCTTCTTGCCTGCTTTAATCTATCTGAACACTTTGTTCTCTTAGGAGTCCATTTTTCTGCAGAACCAAGCAGTTACTGACACAGAAGGAAAGCTCTGAAGATTCACTAAATGTAACAGAGCAGCATTAAAAAGGTCATTAGAAATAGAAAGATTCATGGCACAGAAACTCCATTTTCTGCATTAAAATTCTGCTTATTCTGGTAAATGAGGTTTTTACAACCCTCCTCTCCATCTGGGGTTTGGAACGTTCACAGCCAGAAACAAAGGGATTGTGGACTACAGTCCAAAACCAAGTGGAGGTGTTATCTCAGAATGATCTCCTTTCCTTTCTCCCCAGCAGCTGCTTGAACTATCACTGCATCACAGTAGAAAGACTCAGTCCTTGAGATGGCCCTCAAACTCTCCCTTTGGATCCTTTCCCCGTCTCCATTGTTAACAAAGCCTTCACCTCATAAGCACACAGCACTTAATTTGACTTTACCCCAGCAGGATTTACATCTTTGATGTAATTCTGTTGGCATCAAAGATGTTATGGCAAGGACTCATCTGGGACCTTGTGTACAGCTGTTGTGTTCCAGGCTGGAGGAACTCACATTCTTCCGCAATACCTAAATCTGCCCTGAATTATCAATACTCTGATAAGTAACTCAAGTGCCCTTAGACTGGTTAGGAAATCCCTCAACTGCTTATTTTTCTCCTCTATTTTCCCTGAGCTACTTTACTTCCCCTTTGTTTTTTAACTTTTCAGGCCATGACATTCCTGATGATTCCTAGATCTCCAGATTCCTGCCTCCTCCTCCCATTGTTACTAGCACACAACTCTGTCTGGAGCCGGACTTAATTAGACCACAAGAAAAATGAACCACAATGAAGTTACATCAAGGGTGTGACTTCAAGCCACAAGAGCCAGGAAACAGAGAAGAGTGGGGGAAAAAAAATGAAAAAGAGAAAAGAAGAAGAAAAATTAAGAACAAACTTTGTCCTAACCCTGTGGTGTCCTATCTCTAGCACAGCTATGATCAAGAATAGTTTACACAACAACGAGTTGATGAGGAAAAAGCTTGGAAGGGAAAGGAAGGGCCCAGAGAGGATCTGCTGAAACACTTTGGCCCTGTAACTTTATTGCATGTGGGTTTGATGCTGTGCCAAGCTTTATGACACTTACATCAAGGTTGTTCCCCGCAGTGATGCACCATCCAAGCTAAATCACCTACCCATAATGGAATTTACAATGATTTCACCGTGCCTTGGTTGAGAACATGTTATCATTAACTTCCCTTTTTTATTACTTCAAATGCCTTTCCAGCTCACAGCATAGTGTGCTTCAGGAACTTTTTTGCTGCCATGATTGTACGTCATTGTGTAAATTCAGCAGTGAATACAACAAAGACCTGGTCTATCCCAAGGCCTCCAGGCACTGATGTAATAGAAATAATAAAGCATAATCATAAGGAAGAAAATGGCACGTAGCTCTGCTGTGTGGAGCGTGGAAATGGATATGGGTGACTGACACTGATGCAATTCACTCTTATTAAATGGAGGCAAAGGGCCCAGAAAAGGATTCCTCCTGCATAGCATCAGAAGACGTATGCCAGCTTCAGTATGACCCATCTCTAATTGGAAGGATCCATCCTAACTAGTGTAACACAATGGAGTTTGTGGCTGTGCCTTCTGACTTTTGGGGTTTGTTTATTCTTCCACTGACTATTTGCAAAAAATATATTATTTTACCAAAAGGAAAACAAGAAGAGGAAACAGCATTGTCTGACAGTTTGGATGCTGGGTAACAAGTCTGCAGGGCAGGGATCTGTTCTTAGATATATTTCTCACCTCTTTGTGCCTCAGATTCTCCCTTCACAAATAGAAGTTGGGTAGAAATGTTTACAAGTTCTATACCTCTGTGGGGAATTCTGAGCTTGAAAGGATGTAGCTGGTTTGGAATAATAAATACTCAACTGTTTGGTTAGAAATTGCATTGTGCAAAATGCAGAGGGATAGTTAACTTTCTATTGATTTTTAATGGAGCTTTTTGGTTTTGTTCTCAGATCGAATTGGATCTCTGCCTGAAATTATTCCACTGAGAGTTGAAACATGTAGTCATTGATCCTGTCTGATTTCATGTATGATAGAATGTTTCACCTACCTGGGAAAGCGCTGTGAACCCAAACCTCAGGCTCATGTCTAGAAAACAAGCAGTTCTGTAGCTGGAAGGACGTTTTGATGGGAGGTTCAGTGTTGTGATTGGGTAAGCTCAAAACCGGAGATAGGGAGTTTCTTTCTGTAATGAACTCTTTAGTGGAATTTCCTGGTTAATTGTATCCCAGGTGAGTTAAATGACAGGCTGATTAAAACCCAGAGGGGAACAGGGAGGTGAGGCTAGGCAACTGGGGCATCTATAAAAGCAGGCAGACGTAGGCAGTAAGCTTTCTTTTCAGTAGGGCTCATCTGGCAGCTGGCTGGAGTTAGTAGGAGGTGAGAGAAGCTTTGTTAGTGGTGTATACCACCTACTTTTAGTTGCAACACAGTGGGGAACTTTGTTTGTTGGATATGGGAGGGGTTTGGCTTTTGCTAGTCCTCTCTTTGCAGATGGAGTCAGGCTCTTCAAAGAACAAAGTTAGTCTCCATGTTATCTACCCTTCGGCATTTCTGCATGAATCATTAGTGTACTTAGTTGAATAGAGAACAGTTATCAAGTTAACCACAGGATTTTGCAAACCACCTTAGCATCGTTGTAGGTATATCAGTCAAACACACCTACTCTTTCTGCAGGTATAAAGCAAGAAAATGCTAGAAATAGGTAAGTGATCTCCTGTGACTCTGCTGTCCTGAGCAGTGAATCAAGGGAAAACTATTGAGGATGAGCAATATGCCACTATATGACTCCTCTTGTATTTTGAAAGACAGAGACTGGAAAAAGATGGCAATATGATCTGATCTAGAGGATCTGTTTGTGAGGAAAAACTGAAAAAAAGTGGGGGATTTAATGTGCTGCTTGTTTCTTGAGCCTGTAGACAGATGTACACACACAAGCAACTTTTACAGCAATCAAGAGTAAGTGATGAGTTTTCTGCCATTAGATATTTTCTGCCAAGCACAACAAGCTTTTTAGAAAGTATGAATCTTTCGGCAAGTAACAGAAACATTTACAGTTAGGAATATGCATTGGGGAAAAATGAGATATTATGGAAGAGATGACCCTTGAGATAAATCACATTGAGAATCAAGGAAGCTAGTTTCTTTTTCTGCTTCCTTGCCTAACCTCCTGGAGGACTCCGCATAAGACTTTTTCCTTCTGAACTCATTTCCCTTTTGATTGGAAATCATGGGAGAAGGAGCTTCTCCATGTGTACAGTAGCCACAACAACCAGCCTTCTGATTTTCACTGCAGTCTCCAAAAGCCCCCTCAAAATAAAAGACAGTCTCTGTATTTTCTCTTTTCTCTTTTGGGCAAACTGCTAGTGTCTTCCTCTAAAGCATGTGTTCTGGCCACTGTTCTTGCTGTCTCACTCAGTGCAGGCAAGACTAAGCCTAGCCTTTAAGAATATAGAAGCCCCTCCTCTAGGAAAAAAAGGATCACAGACCTGAGAAAACCACAGGGTTTCAGGAGCAGAAGAAATCTGAGGAGGAGGGGTCCGTGAAAAACCCAGGAGAGTATCTGGAGAATGGTGTGAGCTGCCTGCTGTACTCCTGGTGGAGGAGGAGGCAGGCAGCAGGCCACTGGGAACACTCCCTCCTTGAACCTTCTGGTGCCACCACCCCATGCACCCATCTCCCTCTCATGGCACACCTTGCACCTATCAGCAGTGCCAGCTTGTCTGATCCAAAGCTTAATCCATTAGCCACTAAGCCATCCAGGTTTCTGCGTGCCCCTGTGAGACACCAGATTATCACTCACTAGGGTAAGTGCTATCTTTCTATCCTAGTAGCCTAAGGAGTTTTCTTCAAGAGAGAATTTATCTGTGCTGAGGAGAAATTCCAGAAGCAGAGGTGAGCAGAAAAAAGGAAGTGTTTCAGGAGTTGTAGTGCTGAACCCTGGGCTCTAAAACTATTTCTGCAACAGCGATTAAGGGCACATTCAAGCTTGAGGGCTTGCTGGCAGCGCACATAGTTTGGACACAAGAAGGCACAGGCCGAGAGATAAAGTCGTCTTGAGGAGAAAGGTCAAACTTGGGCTTGCTGTCTTAATGTGGACCCATGTACTTCCACCGTGAGTGGTCTAAACAAAGCCGAGTGTGCTACAGCTCTGCAGGGCAGCAGATGGGCAGAGCCCCTGGTACAGCCTGCGAGGGGCAGGGAGGAGTCAGGGTCAAGCACAGTGACAATTACCCAGCAATGCAGAGACAGCAGAACAGACCTGCTGAATCTCCTGCTGCTTCTGGAGACAGTGCCTCAGCAGAAGCAATTGGGAGAAGCTCTGTAAATTAGGGATTAGGCTGGTTTTCCTTCCCCATACTGCACATTTTTGGTGGCCTTAAAATACCTTTAGAAAGTGCAGGATATGGGTATGCAGTCAGAGCATTTTTCTACTGCTGGAAATGTTGTTGTTCCTGCACTGAGCTGCCCTCATTCTCCACTTTCTTCTCCCCTCTGAGATGGAAATGCACGAGTAAGCGTATGTATTATTTGCAGACTTGCATACAGGCCAGATCTTCTCATGGTTGAATTACCAGCCAGCCACTCAGCCTGTCTCAAAGAAATGCTTTGCTTTCTCTCGTGAAACTTTCCAAGCTGGTTTAATCCACCTTGGGTGGCAAACTCCATGTGCTCTTCCCCTGCTGGCACACACTTTGCATTCACCAGAGCCTAAATTAGCTCTGGGTAATTCCAGCAATGCCTCGGTCTGTGGAACGGATTCTCCAGCTGAACACATTGTGCTGCATGTTCCTCCTCTACCTGGGTAGTCTCTCAGTTTGTGGGCTGGGGAGCGAAAGGCCAAGACTGGAAGAGGGAACAAGTCAGTTCTTTGGAAATATTAGCATATCCTCTCTCTCCAAGGCAGGAGACTCAGTGGTTTGAATCAGAGATGCCTCAACAGCTGTAGCATAGGAGGACATCGCAGCTGGGGATTCCTGGCAGGATCAAATGGATCTGTGCTTTTTCCTTCTAGACAAGGACGTCTCTTCTTTTCTCTGTTCCCTCCTATCTCCAAAGTGTCACCTACAATTATGATCCTCTTTCGGGATGGTTTGCAGCTGTGTCCCTCTTTCACTCTGGAGGATCAGCGATACTTTTATTACAGGATTCACCAGAGGGTGCTATTACACACAGCCTTTTACATTTTTCCTAGTCTGGATGGAGAATGTATCCTTTTAAGGGGACACTGAAATGTTGCCAGTTTTAGGATGCCTGAGTGGGAAGCTGCAAAAACTAGCAACTTTCTCCTTCTCTTCCTCTCTATTTGTTTGAGGGGTTTAGTTCTGTTTTTTTTTTCTGTTTGTTTGGTTTAGTTTTTTGTTTTGCTATAACTGCCAAACAGGAATTGAATCTTGTTACAGTTTTCCTCCCCAAACTCAATTTTTAGTGTTTGGGGCGGAGTTTACTGACTGCCTCTATTCCAGGATCACCATAAATAGCAAAATTAATTGGTTTTGCACTCCTAACCTGCATGCCATGAACTAGGTTTCTCCTGTGGTAGAGAACATCTGCATTTGCTATGGCTCTACAGCAAGAAAGTTGCTGTAGTTTCCCTTCACCAGCACCCTGGAGACCTTTGCAGTTTTCCTTGAACTCAGAAGACCAGAGTTAGGGACAGGCTGCAAGTGCTGCTCTTGCTGCGTGGGGACAAGCAGCCTGAAATAGGACATATTTATCGGTTCTGCCTTCCCCAAAAGGAGGAAGATGGTGGCAAGGATGAGGCTGAGGTACGGCTGTTCCTGCTGTTCCAGGCAGCCAGGGCAATCTGATGAGCACAGAGAGAAGCATGTTGCAAACAGCTCTCAGGCTTGCAACAGAGACCTGTTTGTTTCCCCTGTTTAATTTGGGAACCGTGCATCCAAGCACACTTGGTATGTAAGCCTATACTGCAGCCTGTTGATTTCCTTCACCCTTGGCAAGAATATCACAGCGGATTTTGGCTATGCCTGTAATCTCTTGAGCGGATGAGACTAGAAATTCAAATGAGAGCTTAACTTGCTGACTGTCTGCACTGCCCACATGATGGCTGCTCCTTTGGCTCCAGTCTGGAGCAAGTCAGCTGTTTGTTCGGGCGACAAAACTGGGTACAGGGCAGGAATGGCTGGTTCCCATCTGTGCTTTGCGTCTGCAGAAAGCGTGGATGAAAATGGTTCCAGGTTTTGGCTCTGCAAACCAGATCTGGAACATGAGCACATCTCCAAGAGGCTGCATAGGTACAGGCTCTGTTAGTTTATATATATATATCTGGTTTTAATCTGGAAGCAAGCCCCTGGATGCAGCCACCTGGCTCCCCAACAGTACCGCATGTTGCCTAGCAATGTGAGCAGAAGATACTGGATCCATTTCTTCCCCTCCCTGTGCAAGAACCATCTAGAGAAAAGAAGAGTTCATGGTGAGGAACTAACATCTTATTTTTGAGATTGCCTTTTTGTCGTCTGTGGCTTTAGTGGGAGCAGTGACCATCCTTGAAGTAGAAGATTTGGTGCGCCAGCCTACGGCTTCTGCCGAGAACTATTTTTTTGATTACACAACCTTGTTTGCAGTGTGGTTTCCTCTAGGCTTTTCAACTTGGAAGTGCTGTCAGTCCTCTTGGATTTTCCTGCCACTACTAAAAGTAACCACAACAAATAAAAGTACAGACAAATATACATTTGTGTAAAGGTAAGAAATCTTCTCCAAGTGAGCAGGTATGTAGGTACAGTAAATTCCATTCCACTATCAGTACGCTAACCAAAACAGATTTTTCCAAATTACTTCATAGCTTGAAAGTCCACAGAAACCAGTCCCCTGAGCCATCAGTAACTAGCAGTGGTGGGATGTTTATCAACTTCTATGTGATTTTATTTATTTCTTAGAAGAACAGTGATTAAAATAAAGGTAAGACTCACAATAATAGTTCCAGCTAACAGATACCTTTCTAGATTATCCTAACTGGATGCTTAAGGAATTTGAAAGGTTTCTTTTGATGGTACTTAATGAGTGCTGCACAGACATTTGAACAGGCCTCCAAAAGGCAAAAAAAACTTTCACTGATAACCACATGGGATAGGGAGAAACATAAATAAAGCCTGGATGCTCCAACTGTTTTTGGAGAGGAGACCTGAGGTTTCCAAAAGTTCTTGAGATGTGTTGATGACTAAAGGTGTTGCCTCTAAGAATTATATTATTGGAGAGCCTAAAGCTGGTATCAAATTGAATAAATTCTATTTTAGAAAATTAGAACACTCAGCATGGATTTACTATGCATAAATCAGGCGCAAACAAGCTGATTGCCCTTGGTGATGAGATGACTACCTGGACAACGGGAGAGCAGTGGATGTAATATACCTTGATTTATTAAGGCTTTGGAGACAGTCTGACACAGCATGCTTGTTATATAGCTGAAGAAATATGGGCTAGATGACCAAGCTGTTAGGTGAAACAATTGTCTGAAGTGCTGAGTTCAAAGAGTAGCATTCCATGGCTTGGTGTTCACTAATGGTGGCTGGTAACTAAAGGACACTTGGGATCTGTACCGTGGTCAATATTTTCATCAATGGCACAGATGATGACACAGACTGAATTCCCATCATATTTAAGGTGATACTGAATTTGAAGGAACAGCTGATGCTTCAAACCATAGAATTTTTGGGTAAGATGGGGAAATTTGAGGGCTGAACTGACAGAAACTTTACAACGGTCAGGAGTGAGACGTACCTGTAAAGCAAATAACAGCACACATTGGTACTATCTGGGAAGCAATTGACTGAACAGAAGCCTTCCCCAGAATGACTTGGGTGCTATGATGGATGCCAGGTTGAAGATGTGCTAGCAGTGCACTGTCACTGCAAATTAGGCATTGCAGCAAAGTTACAACAGCTTGGTCTTCATCATTCTCTGCCTCAGCCCAAGCCCACCACGGATGCTCGGTCCTCTATAATCTGATATCGGCATCACTCTGACTTTGTTCATGTAGGGACATAAGGCAATAAGATCAAAGCTACCTTGGGCACCATTCTGTAGGTTCCAGTTACACCTATTCTTGAAGTGGAGACACATTTGCACCTTGATTTGCTTCTGGGAGTTCCCTCCTCTTCCTCTCTCACTCCTCCCCCGCACCTCAAAGCCTGCAGTCAACCTCAGCTAAACACCAAGAGACATCAGAAATGTGAGACAGCTGCTCAGACACTCAGAGAAATGACCTGAGAAAAAAGAGCCAGGTGATGCATCCCAGGAAATGGATCCTGTCCTAAGAGGAAAATGCATTCATCATTCAGATAACTTCTGCCACAGAAAAGCCATCTGGATAAACAAGGGCAGAATTACACAATCATTGCGCAGATCCTCATCCCTTCCTGGCCAGTTGTAGAAAGGCAGATGTGTGAGCAGAGAGGAAAATAGGAGACTATGAAGGAAGAAAGCACAGATTGGGATTTCTGAGGCTAGCAGCAAGGACAGCAAGTCCTATTCTTCCTCAGATCCTTTGCACTGCACACAAGACTTGTAACTGGAAGTTGGTTAGTGGAGGTCTCAGACCAACACAGTTACGTGGCCAGGACACATGAGACGAAAGGAAAAGGGGAAGTTCTCAGAAGTTCACCTGCAGACTCTGGCTTTCTCTAGCTTCTCCACTGCTAGACAAGCCAAGGCTAGATATCACTGCCCACCTTCTTCCTACATCTTAACCCTGTTGCTGCTCAGCTAAGAGCTGCTTTTAACCTGCTGAATCATTGTCTGAGCACCCTGTATTACCTGCCTTCACACAGCTGCCCTGTAACCCCACATTTCTCCTGGACACTCAGCACTTCAGCTGAGGGATTTCCAGATCTCTCCTTCATGTCTGGTCTTTCCCACAAGGAAGGAAGCAGTCTGAGGTGTTGTTGGCTCAAAGAGGCAAGGGAAGAGTCTGCTGGAAGAGTGGGAAACTGATGTTCAGTTGAAATACTTGAAGCATTGTGATGATTTTCTGCAAAGTCAGCATGGAGGAGGAATAAATTCTCACTAAAGATTCGCAGGCTGACTGGAGCCTGCATTTTCTGCAATGTTCGCATTTATAGCCAAAAATAATAGGATAAACATTAACCAAAAAAAGCCAAATGACACCTGCCTCCAGTGGAGGAGCAGACCTTTGAGGAAGAGTCATGTTCGGTGATGATTTTTCATTTTGGAAAGGAGGAACACTGAAATCTCGCTGACAGCCTCAAAAAGTGGAAAAGTCCTATCCACCCCAGAAGCCGTGAGTACTGCATGGATATCAGTCCCCCTCACTCAAGAGGAAAGGCTGCAGGCCAGCCTGAGAAGCCATAGCAAGCTGTGTGAATTCATAGATTGGGCTGAATCCCTCATAAATAGGAGAATACTGTCTGAGAGAGAGGCCGCTATGAGAACAGGCTTGGAAGCTAGCTGGAATATGGCAAATCTATCGAGCAGCTGAGATAACAAGAACACATGCAGGAGAGTTAAGGGCAGAAGGAAATGGCTGTACAGTGTGTGCCATAAATTACAAAAGGAGAGTAAGCAGGCTGTGCATGGGAGACTGAATGCCATGAGCAAAGGTCAGAACCAGACACTAAAATGAAAAGGTACATGTGTGATGCAGCAGAAGCTGTAACTTAACCAGCTTATGGGAAAATCCACTAGGAGATGGGAAAGGAAATATTTTTTTATTTACTTTCCCCCCCAATGCCAAATACTGCGGGTCATTAGCCGGGACAAGTTCCGTGGTTAGCAGAAGAGACTCTCCAGAGATTGAGCTCTTACATCGCTGCTCTGAAGCTGCCAGTTAAAGCTGAGGCATCTCAGAGGGCCATAGCATCTACAGAAATCAGCATTCCCTACAGGACAGGCCTGGGATGCTTTCCTGCAGTGCCTGCTTCTGTGAGGGACAAGCTCGGGTGATAACTTACCATAAAAATGAAAGCAGCAGGGTGCAAGGAAGATGAGACACTGGCCATGGCCCGAGTCATCCATATGTTCCCTCCCAACATAAAGGGATATGCTGTAGGTAATCCCCCACACTTCGTTTCCTCCCACTTTCCTCTGGAGAGATGGGCGCTTCAGAGAGCAATTTAAATTCCTGCTCCTTGCCTCATCTACATTCACGCTGCAGAAGCCAGGAGTCTGACACAGGGATGTCGGTCATGTTTCAACACCATCACTGAAGGTTCGTCCCACTCTGCCCAGGGGAAGAGATGTGAAATATTTAGAGCAGTAAGTTATACTGCTGAAGATATGGGCTTCAGCCTTTATTTTTACTATTCAAATCCTCTGTGTCCTGTGACATGGTTCCTCATTCATAAACACCAAAAAATATTGCTTCCTCGTTCTGAAGAAGATGCAGAGCAAATACTATGAGATGCTCCAATACAGCTGTGGAAACCATGGAGTACTGCAGCTGTGAGATATTGCCATGTTCATATATAAAACACATTCACACAGTGTTACTTGCACAAGGGATGTAAGAATGAGTCTTTCAATACTTCGGCTGTTTCTTAAATCTCAGGATTCTGGTATTCCCTGACTGAAGATCGAGCCTTTAAAAATATATATCAACATATGAAAAAGAAAATCAGAGGTATGTTCCCAGCCTTCCTGGCAGAGGGGAGAAAGTTATGAACAGTGACTGAGTGCACCTGCTCCTCAAACTGGAAAGCAAATCAAAAGGAGTTTCAAATTTTTATTCTTTTCTTTAAATCCCTCATGCTACAATTCAGTGTTTTGGTGGCTTTTGTGCTCTGTAGGATTGGTGCTTTTCTCCGAAGTGTGAGCTCAGTTGCAGGACTGCAGGCAAGGAATACCAACATGTTTTCATCAGGCACTATGGTAGTATGAACTCCTGGACGGATCTAGCCCACTCTCCTCCCTCCTGCCACCCTGTTCGACATATTTAAAATCTCCAAAGATCTTCCTTTAAGATACCAGGGCTTCCCATTGTGCTGGCTTTTATTGGATTTCAGGTGCCATTCAGTCAACCCCCTCAGCTGCTTGAATTCTTGAAATGCTAGGATCATATTTCACCTGATCTGGCACTGAACCATGTTCGCTATCTCACCCCAAAATTAATTAAACCATAAATTTTCAGAATAAACATGCAGCATCCACTATCACTGAAACAGTCTGGGCTTTGTTGAGCAGACTGCTGCAAGAACAAAGCTGCCTCTCTCTCTTTCTTCCCACCCTGCACTTCTCCTCTCTTGATGTGTATCAGCAAATACAGTACCATCCCTCCCTGTTAGAGAGAGAGATAATTCTTGTTCTGCCCTTGTCACCATTTTATAGACTCAGGAGAAACTGCAACAGCTCACAGGGTGAGATCTTACAGGAGAGCATGAACTCTACTCAGATGAAGAGGAGCTGTTCTCCAAAATTAATACAAGTATTTTCTTTTTGCAGGCAGCCCTGAAAAATACTTGTTTAATTTGCACCTTCGTTCAGCTTCCCCTCTGTATAGAGAGTTTTTCTGTCTGAAACTGGTGCTGGGCATTTAAAAATCCATTACTGAAGGTGAGACGATCAGCTAATGCATCCAAGAAGATCATTTAGTTATGCATAAAATTGTCAGTGATAATCTTATAGCTGTCTCGGAATTAATAGTGTCTCTCTCAATCCTCCTTATCCCGTAACAGTGAAACTTAGGCTATGATAGCAATTTTTAAAGCTTGGAAGGTAACACTTCTCATTCCAAAACACTGCCTAATTCAAACCACTGAAGAGAAAATAACTAAAACAGGGATTTCCATTTCCCATTCCGGACCTGGAAGTAGACTGGAGGCTACACAATCCCTCTCAGATCTGAAGAAAGCTTTACCCATGAAACTTGCATAATGTCCAGGTATCTTGGTTTTTCTGGTTAGAAAGCACTACTTCTCCCCATAGTTTAGGGCCAAGAACTCTGCCACTTCACGAATATGATTCAGAGGAGACCTTTACCCTTATCCCCAGGTCTTGTAATCCTGTCAGAGCCCATAAAGAAAACTGGACGGCTGCTTGGGTGGGAGACCTACCAAGCATTGCCTGGTTGCTATAGGCAGTGTAACCAAAGGTGGCATTTTTATTCCTTGAATCAACTGTCAGCCAACACCCTCGCCTGGTATTCAAGGTTGCTGTGGGTTGATAGATATAAATCTGAGGTCCTGACCAGCTCTGCTCTTTAGAAATTCTCTAGTACACTTGATTGCAGCTCTGGTGCAAATGCCAGTGTCCTGGCTTTGTTCCAGCTCTGCTGATTTACACTCTTCTGACTCAAACTCTGTTTTGATATGGTACTGTGCTCTCCTTCAGCTCTTAAGCTTTTGTCCAGTGCAGATAAATGTTTTTCCCTAGCCAAAATAAAGTCTTACAATTACTCCAGCGTAGTTTTGATGAGCAGTGCCACAGAAAGGTGAATGTTGTGTTTGTTCTTGCTGGGGCCTCATATCTTTCATCCCAGGTGAAATCTGAACTCCTGTGCTTCAGGATCTTAAGTGTGGCCTGAGATCCCCAGGATATGGGGCCTCGGTTGAACACTAGCTGCTGCCAGGATGCTCCAGTCGGCCAAAGGGCTCAAGCGTAGAGCCAGGTGTCAAGATCAAAGTGTCGTCTGATGCGGTACATTATCATTATCATCTGTTGGCTTGGTTCTGCTTAGTCCCGAGGTTTGCATGCAGTCTCCCAGCTCTGCTAGCGAATAAGAAATGTGAAGTCTTTGTGAAAAACACAAGAACAGCCTCTTCTCTAGCATTGTTGTTTCTTTTCTCAAGCTGGGACCTAAAAAATAAGAGCAGAGGGAAGGGAATACACAAGAGTTTTCACTCCAGTTATTCCCTGAAACTTTGGAATTGGTGATTCATGCCAGGTCTGAGTTTTCTTTGAAGGATCCTATAAAGTGCTGTCTACTGCTTATTTTTCACCTGTTGCCAGGGACAGACTGGTGAATAACTGTACATGGTGAAACCAGAGAGACCCTTAGTTCCTGAGGCATTAATCAGCCCTAGTTTAGACAAGAGCATTTCCCTTCACTTCAGTCTTTCCTTCCCCATAGCATCTCCTGCCAGAATGTCCCACTGCCTGCTGGAATAAATGTAGCTGAAATATCCCTTGGGATTCTCCTCAAGGTCAGGAACTCAGTCTCTGGATCCTCTTCAGTTCTCTTTTCTAGCCCCTGAAATTGGATGTTGCCAAATGAATTTTTCTTCCCCATCCCATTCTTCATATTTTCCAAAGTCACCTTTCGCTGGCAAGGAAAGACTTGGAGAGGAGAGGCAGAGAGGAGAGTCCAGGCCTGGATTGCCTCTTTTCCTCTGTAATTTAAGACTCCCCCTCTCATCTCTGAGATCATTTTGTCAGTGCGCTGTGATATGCTACATCCCAAGTCGTTGGCACTTCCCAGCCCGGTATGTTGAGTTGTCCTCAAGTTTCGGGGTTTTTCTTTGCCCTCCATAAGGAATTAATATTCTTTTTCTTTTTTCCCCATTGTTTCCTTATTTTTTTTCCCTCACTGAAACATCAAGGAACTCTTCCTCTTTGTTTTATTTTTCCTTTTCCTCAGCTGAACCTACCTTACCCTTTCCCCCATTCTGTCCTGTACTCATCCCAAAGTCAGAACTGTCTTCCAAGGAGACACATCCTAGCATTGCATTTCCCTGCTTTCTGCTGCCAGTCACTTTGTCTAAAGAAGCCTATATATCTCACAAACTTCCTCAGAAAAATGGCTCTCAAGAGAATATCTTTTGACTCACATTTCTCCTCACTAAAATCCACTCCAGATCTCGTAGGTCTGGAACTAGCTGGCAAGTATGGTTTTTTTCCATCCTCATTCACGGTGCTTTTTATTGCTTCCTTCCTTTCCCCATCATATTGTGCCCAGTGAGCTTTTTAAGGCAGGTCAGCATCTCATTGTTTGTCAGAAAAAAACACTTGGTTTACTGACACTTTCCAGATTTGTGCTGTTAATCAGGTCATGCCTAGTCTAACTGAAGCCTTACTTGGGTTCCTCTAACTCATTTACTTTACTTTGGGCATTATTTTACCCAAGCAGAAAATATGAGACATCCAGGACACCTAGTTCATATGCATCCACCCTGCAGCACACTATAGCCTTTTCTGCACACAGAGCCTAACCTTCTCCAATGCTGTCCAGCTGAGCTGGAGGATCTCAAGATCCAGCAAACAGCTGTATAGGAAAAAGTTTAAACATTAGATGAACCCTCCAGGCTAGTTAGTCTCCTGCTGAGACACATACAGGACAGTCAGATGGGGCAGGTAGGTAATGGGTGTATCCTTCAAGAGGCTGTGGCTTGCACTGATTTTCTTCATGGAGCTGCCATGTGTGCCTTAACGCTCCCCTGAAGCTTGGGTCCAGCTGCTGGCCAGGAGCAGCAGGTCTGAAACAGCTTCTCCTGTGCTCTTCCTCCCAGGAAATGCTCTTCCTTCTCTTATTCATGTAACACTCGGTAATCGTGGATCACTCCTTTCCCAGACTCATACCACAGAGCTGTGTATCTTTCACCAGATGTGGCCTTAATATAACTCTTCTACCCTCAAATTGCTGAAATGCCTGATCGCTGGCACTGGGTAATTCGACAGGTTGTTTTTAACAGCGTAGGATGAACAGCTGATCTTAAGGCAGCTTGTTTCTTTGAGTAAGAAATTCAAGTGTTACTACATTTTGCATTTCCCTAGTGACATAAGGAAAATGATAGAGTTTCTCTGCTGATTCATCTGCTTTTACAGTTTTGGGTGTTATGTTTATTTTCCCAAAGTGTTTTTTTCTTTCCCAGACTCTCCCAGGTCCCAAGGTCGGAGCTGATGTCTGCACTCCGAGTGCATCCTGTTTGTCATAGAATCATTTAATTGCCATTTAAGAGAAATTATGCAACTGACCTTTAACATGGCAGAGTCTCCCTGCTGCACTTAATTCCTTATGCTGACATATGAAAGGGAAGAAGAAAGCTTCTTTCTGGATAATGGGAAAATCTTCCCACAGGGAAGATGAAAAAGGCAGGTGGGGTGAGGGAGCTGATGGAGTTCAGAGTGGGCAGTGGTTACACAAAGGGCTTGATTTGAATGTTGCTTGCTTCCAGGGGAAACTACGGCACTAACTGTTCTGCAGTGAGAAGGGGATTTTATTTTTTTTTAAATGAGGGACACAAATGATATTATGAGAAAATTTATTTTGTTTCGCTATCACTGCAGAACAGTTCCATAAATCCCTTTCTCTAACCTCAGAAAATCTTCTTTCCATAGACAGTGTCAGGAAATGGGAGGAAAAAAGGGATTCAGGGCTGGGGAAATAACTGAATTGCTCTTGTCTGTCCATATTCCTTTCAACTCGTGATTTTGATGAATAATCACTTTGTGATGTTTGACAATGTCTGGCACTGGATTGGTCAAGTTGCCAGTCTGGTCCCAGAGTTATAAGATGCTGCAACCCCTTCCTGACTGGCTGGTCACAGTTTTCAAAACTAGAGAATAGCTGACATGGAATAACAAATACTTTCCAGATAAACAATGGGTTAGATGATGTGAGGGGAGTCCTGAATACCTGACACTCATGTTCTTCCTTGTGAATTAACTGTGAAATTCATGTCAGGCTGGCCCTGAGGCGAACAGCAATATGTAAAATCTCACAAAGAACCAAATCATAGCTCATGATTTTCAGCAGTGATTCAGTAATACTCTGGTTTACTGCACCTTTCGTGTGTCACAGGCACAGGAGCTGCTGAAGTCCTTCCCCTGGGGATTTTGCGGCTTCACTTCTGTTTCCTAAAGTTTTGAGATACTGACTGCAAATTCAAGCCAGAGCTAATGGGTGTGGTAGCAAATAGGGGTAAATGGAGTTCAGCAGCTCTTCATATGTGTTCGAGGCAAGGAGGTAACTGGGCAGAAGAAAACCCACCACCTTTCCTTCCTTCCGTACATCTACTGGACGATATGAAGTACAATACACTGATACCAGTGTCCCTTGCCATTGACCTGGATCCCTCATAAGCATCGAGTTAAAACTGGCCTCCTCTCAGATACTTTTTCTTTGCAGGACAGATGCCTTACCTCTACATAGGTAAGAGCAAATAGAGTTTGGGGGAAGAGAAGCCTTACCTCTTAGTAATTAAAAAAAGAATGTTTTTCTGCTCAGAGTGCTGAAGATAGGGATATAGGCAGTGATATTTAGCTCATTTGTGGTGTGGCTTCTTACTGCCTGAGAGCAGGAGGCATCGTCCATTTATCCTCGGTCACAAACAAACAGTGAGTATTTTTAGCTTCTCCTTTCAGGGAAGATAAAAAATAGTTTGAGTTAGCATTACATGACTTAGGTGGGGACCCTTTTATGTTTTTTTATTTGTTTAGATAAGGGGGTCACAGGAAAGCACTCCTGTGAGAACCACTCTCATTCCCAGAGATCCAGAGAGGTGAAGGGGAGGGAGAGAGTTGAGATTAATGCTAAAATAAAACATCCTGTGCAAAAAAAGCCATTGTCTACGTAGCACTAATCTTAAGGTAATTTAGGAGGATGGCGGAAAAGTTCAGCCTTAGCTCTGTTCTTTTTCATCACATGTCTGTAACTTAAAATATATTGTCTGCAGAGCCTGACTTCATCTTTGCCAGACGAGCACATATAACTTGGTATCGTGTGCCCCACACTTGTTAAATCTAGGGTTCATATAGCAATTCCCCACCATGCATTTGTACACTGTCCAAATGATCAACATTTTACGACTACTATTTAGATTTTTTTATTGTATTGATTTTTATATTTTCTAAATTTCAACTTATTATTTGATTCTCACAAAGGTTTTGATAAAATCTCTTTTAAAATGTAATGTAATTGTATTTACTGTGCTTCCATGCAGTTTATGGGTTTTGAGCTAGCAGCTTTAGACTCTTGCAGTTAAGGAGAATTTCATCACAGAAAACAGACCAGCCATTTTGTAATTATACCTGATTTAATCAGGAATCAATTCACTTACTGCACCATGCAATGCAGTCCCCCTGCTAGGCTCTATGTACTGCAGTGTTAAAGGATCAGGGACATGATCCTGTTAGCAACTCTTGTTTGTGGCAGCACATAACAACATTTATGGATTTGTATTGTTCTTCTGCTTTGGAAAAATGTAAGTCAAGAAATGCCACCTTCCACTTCCCCATCCTTTCAAACATATAATGTGAGAGGCTCGAGTGAAGTGTTCATTCAGCTCCTGGACAGCCATCACATCCAACCAAGCAGCATATGGAAGCTCTTCCTGATATCAGAGTTCAGCTTCAGAAAGTTCTTGCCCTTCCACTGTTTTTGTCATGGGCATGGGACAAACAGCTCCATTCCGCTCTCCCAGCTGTTCAAGGTTATCCTTTCCAGCTCCTTTCCTCTCCGCCTCCTCATCCACGTTCTGTTGCCACACATCTGGCTTTGAGCATGGAGCCACTTCTTGGATCCGATCCCTAGCAGCTGTCTGCTGCCAGCGCTTTCCCACAGAGGATAGGGATGGGATCCAAAAGGCAAGAGGAAATGGAGGACAAGCTGGGAACATCCACAGCAGGTGGAGGTTAAGACAGAACTGAATCTCCACAGGAACAATGTCCTTTCCCCTTCTCTCCACCCAGTCCCATGAGACATGCTCTTCAGCATGTCTCTCCCATTCATTTCTCTATTGTTTCTGAAAATGTAGACTGTGTCTTCCACTTCCTTTATCACTGAATGAGCTCCTTCTGGATGCAGTCTTCTCCAGCAGGTTGAGTTACCAGTATGGATCACTGGGAACGCATCCTGATGGACACAGCAGAAAAGGTGCCTATGTAAAAAATGACACATCCTGCTCAAACCATTAAGATAAAGACTTTTTCTTCATTTGCCCAGAGACAGATGCCAACTAGACATAGCTAAAGAATTCAGTCCATGCAGCTCCTCCTCCTTGTCTGAGCAGGAATATTTCAGGGGTTATGAAGTGCCAAAAGCAGTGAGTGAGGGCTGAAAAAGGGGGGACATGGAGCTAGAAATGTTCTCTCTGTGTCATGTGGTAACAACAGGAGGTCACATTTGGTCTCCAGGGCTGTCAGATGAAACCTCTCAATGCTGTTAAGGAATTCGGATTCCCTTCAAAAGCATCCTATGCCAAAGGTTTGTCTTCATGATGGACTAAGAGGGAAAGGCAAGAAAACTAGATTTGACCAAAACCCACCTGAAAACTTGGAAGCCTTTCTGATGCCTTCCACAGCTTTGGCTTTATTCTTCTTTCTGCCCTTTTGTGGATTTGGCCTCATGATAAATCCCAGAGCCAGAGAGCTCTGAGCAGAGATAGATTAGCGTCTTGTTTTCAGAAGCCTAAGACCGGGATATATGGATCTGTTTATTTTGCAGATGCCAATAGCTAACACATCCATTGTGTTCAACATACCCAGTGCTCTGAAGCTGCTGCTGAAAGAGGACAAACATTTTAGCTGGCTTTTTATCAGCCTAAATGCACTGGAGATGGATCCTTGGCTTTTAGTTCACCCTTGCTCTCAGTTTTATTTCAGCACATTGTCCTATTAATGATCAAGCACTCTTTGAGCTGCATTTTATTAAGTTGCTTGGAGGCCCTCTGGCATCAGCAAAGTAAATATACTTGTGGTGATATTATTATTATTAGATTCATGCTAATAAAAGGATAACAACGCAGCAAAAGACCTTTAATCAGTCTATGCTGTGTAGGCAAAACCAAAGCTTTTTATTGGGATTTTTTTCCTCTAGCCATGTAGGGTCCTGTCCACGTGAGTGGAGAAAAAATTAAAAAGACCATCAGTTGGGTGATTAATTTACAAGGCTTTGTTTCTTTGATGAATTTTACTCCTTTTCTCTGCTCCATAATTTGTTTGGAATTTCCTTCCCTTTACTCAGAATTTCACAGAAAGAACCGCTAACATCCAGTAATAAAACCCTTGCTGCACCAGTAACTTGCAGACTTACACACTGAAGAAAGATCCCAGCTCTCAGTTAGTGCAAGCTGAAAGAGATGGTCTGGTGGATCAAAGTAAAACCAGGACCGGCCAGAAACCAACATCAAGTTGAAAACACGTGTGGGTAGCGACAAAGGAAATTCCCTAGGGTAATTACTGAATCTACTCAGTGCTTTGTTTGTCTGGAAAAACACAGCAAATGCTTCCCTACCTCATCAGGGCATTGTGAGGATAACTTCCAGTAAAAAATAGGAAGCCAAGCACTCCTAGGAGGGTAGTGACATATGAACTCTTTCACAGACTAGAACAGCTTCATTCATCTGTATTTCCCACCAGCTTCTCTGTGTCTCAGTGGATTCAGATGCAACCATTTCCTCCGAAAAGGACTTCAGTTGTGTAGCTCTGAAACAGAGCTACAAAAAGCAACTTTAGCACCTACAGCATAGACACAGTCGTCTTCCTCTTTCCAGCCACAGCGAAACTGGGTCTGCAACTCTCGCTCTGGTCACAGCACTCTCCAGGGCTTGTGCATATTTACCTCCTTTTAGTATCTATCACACTTCATCTTTGCTGCAGTTCTGCTCAGGACCACTCCATACTGATAGTGAAGATGTCCACTTTCTCTAGTTCTTCTCTTGCTCTGGTAAACACAGTTTTGGCTGATCCTGTGCTTCAGACACACCATCAGATGCCTCCTCCCCTCCCTTTTATAAATCCAGTCCCCTGGGTTTGTTCTCCTCTCATACCACTTCTTTTTTCTCTTTTTTTCTTTAGTTTGTTTGCATGGCTGTTTGCTGGGGAAACTGTCAGCTTCCACTGCTTCACCTGAACAGAACTCATTTCAGTCTCATACTGGTTTTCAGTCTCACACCTTGATTTTGTAACTCATTAAAAAAAAATCTGTGCTCCTGAGCAGCTCAGTACTCCCTACAACTGTCCTGAGCTTGAAACAAGGCTTGAATATCTATCTACAAATTATTGCCTATAATAACTACAAATCTGTTTTAAACCTGCAGGACGTGCTGACATGGAGTTAAATGGACTGAGTATCTGCACAGATTGTCTTGTTACATGGCAGTCCCAAGACATAGGGGTGGCAAAACCATGGGAAAGCTTCTCCTCTGGTTCCCTACGGGCTGTCTGTATCCTCTTATCTCTGCCCTGAAGTAATTCCGCAGTGGCCTCTTGGCCAGTCCAAGAAGACAGTGGCATGTTCTTGTGTCGCACCCTTCTTTGGGTTCAGTGGATGCTCTACAAGGAGGTCTGAAACCTTTGGAGTGTGAATGTGACTGGTTCAAGTCTTCAGCTCAGAAGTTAAAGCACTTGTGTAGGGTTTTGCTATGAAACATGATGTAATCCAGGGGACAGTGTGCTTGCAATGGTGTGCATGCAGCATGACGTACAACTTGACATGAAATAAATCCCTCAGATCTGAGGAGCCTGTGTTAGAGCCCTCTTGAAGGGCATCTTCAAGGGCACAGTGATTTTATTTACACCAAGGTGTAGGAGAGATTGTGAGGTCAAATATGCAGTCTGTCCACATTACTTTTCTGCGGGAAGGCCTTGGAGGTAATCGTGGTGCAATCTAGCTGATACTCCCAGTGTAGATGCGTGAACACCCTCAACATATCCCCTGAAGAAATCTAGAGGTACAGCCAAGTTATCTGGCAAGAAACTAGACAGTAATAACAGTCACTCCTGAAGACAATCAGTCATTGCTACTCCAGAACCCAGAGGGAATTGAATTCCCACTGAGCAGCTGATATAATCCCTACCCTAGATCTGATCAACGCAGTCATTCCTCTCCCTAGGTCAGACTGTGCTGACTCTCATGCACTCCAACAGGCCATGAGCCTTGGAAAGCTTCATTAGCATCCACATGTACGAAACCACAAAATTAGAGCAGGCATGCAGGAGCTGGAATAGCCAAATGAATCTTAAGTTTGATCTCTTCAGAAAGAACTCCAAAGCAAACTCCAGAAAGTATGTCTCCTGGGGAACAGCATAAAGAACATAATCTGAGTGTTGAAGAGACCAGAATGATTGTTTAATTTCCACTCTTTGGAAATCCTTTTCTGTGCACCTGTGTGAAACAAATGAAAAGTTTAATGGTGAAAGGAGCTTGCAAGACTATTATACTTTCCCTTCCCTTCCCTTCCCTTCCCTTCCCTTCCCTTCCCTTCCCTTCCCTTCCCTCATGATGGATACCACTGAGAGGAGAAAAGGAGTAGAAAAGAAGACCACTCTATTTTTCTAAATGGGTGCTAGTGAAACGATGACTCTGGGCGAACAGTTTATATGCATGTTCCCACCTTAGCCCCTATCTTCATGTTTTTTGAAACTGGAGTTTTCTAGGATGCCCTTCAACAACCTCTCCCTTACTCTTTCAGAAATCTGAAAATACTCTAGAATTGCTGCTTTAAGCTGATTTTTTAAAACTGAGATTTCTAAAGTATTCTATTCCTATTTCCTAAGAATATTTATGAATTCTATAGCCAGGGGGAAAAAAAAAGAAAAAAAAAAGAAAAAGTGATCTTCTAATTGCTCTGTTCCCTGTGATGGGCTAAAAAGCCTCACTTAGTAATTCCCACTTTTATGCTTGTAATTTTGTGGTTGAACCAGAACTCAAATTTTAAGACAACTCCCTGCCTTGATTTCACCAAGTGTTTAGTGAATCTCTTGCAGTGGTTAATTATCCTCATGCTGAAAGTCAAAGACTTGCAGTTTAGTTTCTAACTTACCTTCTGACTTCACCTTGCAACCACTGTATCTCCTGCCTTTGCTGACAAGCTCAGAAAACTCTCACGCACTAAATATATTATTCCACTTTGTATTTTAAGGTTGCTGTAGGATCTGAAGCTTGTCAGGCATGTTCCAAAGCTGCAAGACAGGGCTGTGCCTTGCATAATGTTTTTGCAACCTGGAGGGAGAGGGGAGAGAAAATGAGCAAAGGAAATGGATAAAAAAGGGTGATGCATAATATCTTTCAATTTATTGAGGGTCTTGATTTCTTTTAGCTCTGCTCTGCCTTGTTCAGGAGGGCTTAGGGAGAAGACGTCTCAGAATAAAAATCGGAGCCCGGACCTCATGAGTGTTTTGCCTCATCTCCAGTGAATGAGGAGTTAAGATCAGCCCTATGTCTCCGCTACACTTTAAATACTCAATCTGTCTACCTAATTTAGAAGCTGGGATAGCTTCCACCAGCTGAATTTATTCCCTGGAGCTGAGGTAACTTGGAAGACTGAGTCAGGTCTCAAGGTAAGCCTGGAGTGCCTAGATGCTTTGTAATGTAGGAGCAGCACTTTGAATAAGGAGTTAGTAAAATACTGCTTTCTGGCTATTGCTGCCTCCCTCTGCAGCTCTGGCTGGATGTGATGAAGGGAAGAAGGAGAATATTCAAATGGAGGTGATGGCCAGGAGGAAATTTTGTGACCTTTGTCTGCTTCTCCTACACCACAAGGTTTATCCTAGACTGAGCAACACCTTCTCTTTCCATGTATGAACTCCTTGTTATACTTTGACTTTGCTGCCATTGCACTGTCCCACCTAAACATCAGCGATGTGCCCCTTTTTGGAGAGTGTTAAACAGAGCCTTCCTGGAAGGTCAGCAGGAGCATTTTGCAAAATAAGTTAGGCATGTGCTGTCAAGTATCTGAGAAAGACTTGGGACAAGTCAGTTCACCTAAAATGTGCACATATATATATCTCCTTTCTTCCCAAATAACACATCGTTTAGGTGGCATTAGTGGATTAGCAGCTGGGTTGTCACGTGTGGAAGGAAATGCAAGGAAACGGCAGCTGTATGCAGGCTGAGCTGTACACAGGTGATGTTGGTTCCAGTTAGCTGGGAACGACTGGTGTAACTCAGGTCACAGAAGAAGATGAGGAAAAGACTGAGAGATATTACAGATGAGGCAAGATATGTACTGGCAAAGCTGCTTGCAAATGAGACTGGACAGTGCTGAAACGGTCCATGGCCATGATAGTCAACTCCAGGCAGGGAGACAAGAAAGCAGTCATTGCACAGCTGGAAGGGAGACTGCTTTCACTATTCCCAAATGCCAGGTCCTCTCCTCACTGCACAGAGGCACAGCTCCACATCCAAGAGACAGGGATAAGAGCAGCTCAGAGGAATCTCAGAGCAATAATCTCCCCCCTGCCCTCTGTGGTGTCTCTTGGATTGGGGCCACACCACCTTGTTGTGGTGGTGGGTCTAGGGTTGTTTTGACTCCAGCCTGTTGTCGTTAGCATGACCTGAATCCTTAATGACCATTTCCTGTTGAACTCAAAGTTTCCCAATTAAGCAGGTAAACAGGAGGAAGACAGATTTAACAGAGATCCTTGCCAAAGCTCTGCTGGATCATCCAGTGAGTACTGGAGAATTTGGCAGGAGAAGAATCACAGAGTTGGATCAGGGCTATTCATTTTTTGCTAACTACTCCTGACATTTCTCTTCTCACACAGATGCACAGCATTCGAAGGGTTTTCCAGAGGTTCTTCTACACAGGGTTGCATTTCAATCTTTGACTGTTCATTGACACAAACCTTGAAAAGGAAAAAAATAATTTAATTGCTCCAGGGTGGAGGGGGGAGAGAAAATAAGATAATATTAAAAACTTAACTGCAACCCACAGGATCTACAGGAGCTGTGGAATAGGGAAGGGCGTGCTTGAGCAAATGCTAGGATGTCATTTGGCCAGACACTTCTACCTCCAAGGTCACCCAAGTGTTTTGACGGAATAATAAAATGTTGTGTGTCTTATCCTGAAAGCTGGGAGGACTGCGTAACAGCAAGGGTGGAGGAATAACAGAGAGGGAGGGAAAAGAGAGGTTGTGGGAAAGCAACTCAGACCTTATTGTTCTACACTCTCTGGAGCCTGATCACACAAATATTTGCAGATCCTGGCAGTAGCACGTGTAACACAGAGTGTGTGATCATCTTAGGACTGATCCCACATTTATTTTTCTTTAATTGCTGGATCTTGCAGCCTGTTCTCCTAGCTCCAGCAGGGGAGAGAAAAAAGAATCCAGAATCATGCATGTCGAACTCTGTGTTCCCTAAAATTTTGCTGCTGGTATCTCAGCTTCGAAGAGAAAATGGTCTAAGGAGAGAGAAGGAATTGTAAAAGGAAAACCTCCCACTAAGGACATTGCTCTTTCGCTGTGGGTTTATGACAAATCAATCTGAAAGAGACAAGAATTCTGCTACTAGTGTCTCAAAGGGAAAGTCTACGTTCTTCCAAGATAAGCTTTCCCTTAAAAAACAAGCCAAACTGCTCTGCAAAAAACACCTTCTAACACCCTACATGAGGAGAAAGTGGCACACACTTGTGTGCCACCAGCTCTCAGCCTCATAAAGACAGGGAGCAGTTTCTAAGCTGTAAAACAGAGATATTCGTCTTCCCTTTGCCAGGATAAATATCCCAGATTCAGAGACTTTCTTTAACTCTCTGATCCTACAGTACCTCCTAAAAGGTGAAACTCTGAAGTGTCATATACACTTTGGTTCCCTAATCAAGGAGGAAAAAGCTAATTTATTAAATTTAGGCTCCTTAATCATAGAATCAGAGAACACTAGAATGGCCTAGGCTGGAAGGGACCTTA
>NW_009722312.1:18382-18672 GCF_000703405.1 Apaloderma vittatum | reverse complement strand
GCTCATTCACCATTTGCATCAAGAAGGTATCCTCGATTCGGTGGCGGAACCTCCTGGACTGAGGATGGCTGGCTGTGTCGGCCTTCCATCAAATATCTGGGTAGTTGAAATCCCCCATGAGAACCAGGGCCTGTGATTATGAGGCTGCTGTCAGCTGCCTGCATAAGGCCTCATCGACTTTCTCCTCCTGAACAGGTGGTCTGTAACAGACACCCTCCACAATATCACCTATGCTAGCCTGCCCCTTAATTCTTACCCACAAACTCTCGACTTGCTCCTCATCTGCCCGT
>NW_009722312.1:5526-18260 GCF_000703405.1 Apaloderma vittatum | reverse complement strand
TCCCATCACGTCTCTGTAATCGCAATGAGATCGTAGCTCTCCAACTGCACACAGATTTCTAATTCCCCTTGCTTATTCCTCATGCTTCTTGCATTGGTATACAGACACTTAAGAGACTTAACTGAGAAGCATCTGTTACTGTTGCTTGTGTCATCCGTGTTGGAGTGGATGCAGTTAAAAAGGTCATTGTTTTGACCCCTAACCCTGGGATACTTCCCCCTGGCTCATCTGTAGTGAGCCAAGTTTTATTGCCTTCCCCCTTGCAACCTAGTTTAAAGCCCGATCGATTAATCCCACCAGCTCGCCAGCAAGAACTCTCGTCCCTCTCTGAGACAGCCCCACTCCATCTGTATCTCTCATGCCCGGTGCTGCGTAAACTTCCCCATGATCATAAAACCCAAAATGTTGCTGGAGCCACCAATCTCTAAGCCGTGCATTAACTCCATGTACTTTCCTGTCCCTTTCAGTATTCCTATCTGCTGCTGAAGGGACAGAAGAGAAAACTACCTGTGCCCCTGATCCTTTGACCAACTGGCCAAGTGACTTAAAGTCCTTTTTAATTCTCTTTGTACTCCTTTGTTTGATCACGCCACTGCCAGCTTGGACAACTAGCAGTGGGTAGTAATCAGTGGGACGCACCGGACTAGGGAGTTTTTTGGTAATGTCCCTAATCTGAGCTCCAGGGAGACAACAGATTCCCCTCTGGGCTGGGTCTGGGTGGCAGATGGCAAATTCCTAAATGTCTCCAAAAATATTCCTAAAACATCTTACATTTCTAGCCTATATCCCACAAAGCAATGTGAAATTACTTAATTCTTCCTTTTTTTTGGTCTCAGTTAATTCCCTTAAATATCAGACAACTAAACAACATTTTAAAATGAAGGCATCAGAAAAATAACTGAGGTAATGGGCTGATTCTGTCACGAGTCAAAGATTCATTGTCTTGTGAAACCATCTTAGATCTCTTATAAAACTACATCTCTTATAAAACTACACTGGTGTCTATGAACACTTTTACTGAATATTGTAATGTCACTATAGCATTCAACCTTTATTCTATTTTTTTTCAGTCTTAATTGGTTTAATACCTTATAGTTACTACCTAATATGTTGAGTGTGTCACTCTGTGTGTTTTGAACGTAATCAACCTATAAGTGTACCATTGGGGTAAAAAACTGTATTTTTCAGAAAGGAAGGATGACAACCATTGTGTACAGAAAGCTGGTAGTTCTATATCACACTGGACATAAAAATACACAGAATGGCATCACTGCAAACTAAACATAACCACTTATATCAGGTAATTAACCAGCTAGAAGTACTGTCTTTACACTGCCTTTAGGAAGTGATACCTTATTGTACTTACATAGGGATTTTCATTAGAGAAAACCTGAGAAAACCTGTTTATTGCACGTTGCCAAATTCCACAGAAAAAGTGAGATGTCCCTGAATAGTCATCTCAGCCACAGACTTAAGCTAATCTTAGTTTATAACTCTTTCTTTAGCAGACCAGATTACTCACAGAATGAAGTAAGATGACTGAAGATGGAAACAGAGGATCAATAGTATTACAACAGAAACAGGGGCAAAATCTTGTCTAATTGCCTACAGTTGTATCAATGCCTATTGAACACAAATTCAGGCAATGTCTTTATCTACATATGTACAGATCACCTGGAGCAAAAGTGTCAAGACTTGATTCTTCCATGAAATGAAATTCTTTACCTTCCAATGTGGAATGGGTAGGTTTTAGAATAAATTAGGACTAAGTTTCAGAGACTCAAAGGCGTAACAAATGCAGAGGAGGTCCAAGAATTGGATGCAAGAAAGAAAACCAAGAATGCAGGTATATACAGTCCTCTCTGTCTGGAATAACATGCTTGTTCTACTAAAAGGCTTCAAAACCTATCTTACTGCAAGAGTCTGATACAATACTTGCACTTGTAGCTATTCTGTGTAGTGTAAGGTCAGTTGAACACCTTCTATGTTTTCATCAGACTGGGTCTACTGTGGCTCTAGCTATAAATACTGGTCATGTAAGTAACATTACATACAGCCATTTAACTTTCATATATTTAACCTTACAATCAGGTAGTAGAGGAAGGTACAGAGGCCTTGTATGCAAACAGTCATTAGAATAACCATTATTTAACGAAACATCATGCTTAGTGTCTTGGGTTACAATATGTAACCAAAAATATGTAATTCTATTTTCATCTGTTGAAACCAGTTGGAAGATATTTTCTCTTCCTGTAGCTCCAGGGGCAGGTGCTTTCTGTTAATGGGTAATCATGGGTTAATTATGGGGGAAAACGGTGGGAGCGGCCCCCTAGCCCGCCGGAACTTTGGGGGGTGGCAGGGTAGCCGCGTGGTCACCGGAGCCCCCGCCACGCGGACCTCGTGGAGCCCTGATCGGAGCCGCCGCCATTCTTCACCTTTGTAGGAGGACTGGACCCGGCCCTGTCGCCACCGGACCCCTCTACTGGATCATCTCCAACGGAGCAGCATCTGCCACTCCAGGAGGACTTTAATCTGGATTTATTTGGACTTTCTTTTTGTTTCCCAAGTCAGGTATTCTGACTCTGTCGGGTTCTGGGATTATTTGTTTCTTGTTGTTCTTTTCTCTGTATCATTACCCTTGTAGTCTGCAATATTCTCAGTAAAGAACTGGTATTCCTATCCCCATATCTTTGTCTGAAAGCCCCATAATTTCAAAGGTATAGCAATTCGGAGGTGGGGGGTGGGGTTTCCACAGCTTTTCCCCTGTCTTCTAAACCACGACACTTAGTTTTCTCTCTCAGATTTATTTTTAAATTAGGCTGTCATGGTAAGCGTAGTAATATGCTGTCAATGGAATGGAATGAAATGAAATGGAATGGAATGGAATGGAATGAAATGAAGTGAAATGAAATGAAATGAATAGACTAGACTAGACTAGACTAGAATAGAATAATTTCAGTTGGAAGGGACCTAGAATGCTCACCCAGTCTGACTGTCTGATCACTTCAAGGCTGATCAAAAATTGAAACATGTTATTAAGCGCATTATTCAAGCCCCTCTTAAACACTGGCAGCCTTGGAGCACTGACCACTGCTCTAAGAAAGCCTGTTCCAGTGTTGCCCACCCTCTTGGTGGGCAACCTATTGTTTCCTAATGTTTATTCTGAACCTCTCTTGATCCAGCATTAAGCCATTCTCATATGTCCTGTCACTGGAACTACTGAGGTAGTTAAATATTTAAGACATATAGTATAATTATATTTCTATTTCAGACAAAGACAATCCCCAATCTGTGTGACCACTGGAGTGTTAATATAACATGACCCTGGCAGAGGAATCTCCCTTCTCCTGACTCTTAGGTGAAAATGTGTAAGGCCTGAAATCTCAACTAACACTGATACTAGTTAGAGCAACTTCAAACATGACTCTATTTCATATGCAACGTTCCCTGCGCTTTTCTTAACTTGTAGTTGTAACCAAGTTGCAGCCTTAAAGCCCAGTACATGTGGCATGGAAATGCTTGTTTTAGGAGACAGACTTTGTGTTAAGCTAACAACACAAGCCTTCAGGCTTGCCTGGAGTTCCGCTCTTGTTTGGTTTTTTTTTCTATGAGCAATTATCTAACTCTTTTGGTAATCATCTAGTATTAGGTAATAGATGACTATTACCTATTATTGTATTGTATTTTACCCAGGTGACTATTACCTATTATTATAGTATGCTTTACCTTTCTTTTGTCAATCCACTGCCGTGTGTTATAAAGCCTAATGTTACACTCGGTTAGTAGCCTACTGTAACAAATTGTTGCCTTTTGGAACTAACAGATGCCAACAGGAAGTATCTTCTGCAGAATGATCTATGACTCCATAATAAAACACAGCACTGAGGGCTACAGAAATCAGATAATAGTAGAGGTCTAGGTACATTATGCTAGTGGGATCCTCAGGCTATAAGCAACTCACCAGTCTACAACTGATCATTAGAGGAGTCGTGAGAACTGACCTCTAAAACCAGTCTTAGTGATAACAACAAAGAACAAGTACCCAACATATGTAAACCACATCTTACAGTAAATTTTGATCTACCCTGGACTTGTGTTCTGGTGAAGAAAGAAAAATGTATAAAATGTATTAACAAGCATATAAAAGTATTCCAGACAGATCCTGGAGTAAAGAGAAAGAAATCATCAGCAGCAATATTTCACTCCTCCTAGCAAAGAGGAAGAACAAACCCTGTCATCAGTTAAATGCTCCTCACAGTGATGAATTCAGGATGCAGCTCCCAGACTGAAGCCATTAATGTTTCGTACTCAGATGGTCAGTGGAAATGTTAGCATCCAATCAAAGAAAGATGTAGACACTAGAAACTTTGCTTATATCAAAGTTAACTGTACATATAAGTGGCTATATACATTTAAATGGACTAATATTAATTCTTGTGTAAGAATTTACTTGGAATGTTAGGATTTTCCTTAGACTAACAGCAGATTCTCAGCTTTGCATATAGGGTGTATTCTTTGGCTCACAGCTGCAGCATTTGTTCAACTAAGTGAGGGGGATTCAACTGGGTCTGTAACTTGAATATAACAAATTGATAATAAACTACCTACACATAGACACAGGCATAAAAACTTGTGTTACACCACAGGAAATTTCATCTTGCAAAAGATAGATTAGATGAATGGAACTGGTAACAATAAAATCCCCTGCTATCCTCGCACATCCTTGATTATTTTTTTGTTAAAAAAGTGAACTCTGCCCATATCTTTGAAAGAAATTAAATGAGCCTTTGTTTTCAGAAGTTATTGCCACTAAATGACTAAGTGGGGATCCAGAATTAGCTGTTTGAGCTGTTTGTATTACCCGCAAAACAGAATTTAAGATTTCCCTTATTGTTTCTGTCCTTCTAAATCTAAAACTGGCCATACTGAATTTAAACAGCTTCCCACTCATCAAGTTGCCTGTTTTGGGTGTCCTTCTTGGGCACCTAATTTTAGCACACAAGGCACAGTTAGCTTAAATGCTTCACTTAGAGGTCTACATTCAAGTCCAGAAGTGCTATGTATTGCGCTGCTGTTAAGTTACTTATCCTACCCACAAGTATAAAGGCCTAGCTGTTTAACTAGATAGTTTTATGATGTTCAGTGATTCCAGTAAACTATTGGCACAAGAAGGCCTGCAACATTCTCATAGGCCCTTGGGATAGCCACAAAGGAGAAGAATGTTCTGCATTTTCTGTGAAATGAGGACCAAATGTTACTATTTCAGAAAGGCTTTTCACACTGCTGTTTTGGGTTGTGCATAGTTCATGATTCGCTCCTCTGATGGATAGTCATGAAAAGAAATGTTTCTGAAAATATAAACTCTATTGCCACTAAAAAACACTTGATAAAATTATAAAGTTTTCAAGATGTAAAATAGGTAGTCTTCTTCTTTACAATTTTATAATCTATTAGTTTTTAGTTAACCAGTATTTGTAGCTAAAGCCACAGAAGACCCAGTCATGAGCTTGGCAAGGGCTGCAAAGACTAATAAGGCATGTCAGCCAGAAAAGGAACACATACCCTGCCCATGAACATGACTGGTAAACAGGTAACAACAGACAAGGATAAGGCTGAGATTTGTGTCTGAAAAGTCACGGCAGTCACGCAAAGTCCCTTGTGATTGGAAAAAGGGAAACCTTGGACACATTTTAAAACGGTGGAAAGAAGGACCCTGAGAACTACTGACCTGTCAACCTCACCTGGTTGATCTGGGAAGATCATGGAACAGATCATCCCAGAAGCTAGTTAAGGCACCTGATGGCCTTCTGTGATGGAGTGGCTACATCAGCGGACAAGGGAAAAGCTACGGATGTCATCCCTCTGGATTTCCATAAGGCCTTTGACACAATCCTTCACAACATTCTTCTCTCTAAATTGGAGATACGTATTTGATGGATGGGTTGTTCAGTGGATGAGGAATTGGCTGGGTGGTCACATCCAGAGAGTAATGGTTTATGGCTCAATGTCTGAATGGAGACCAGTGACGAGTGATGTCCCTCAGGAGTCTGAACTGCGACCAGCACTCTTTCGCAGAATCATAAAGTGCATTGGGTTGGAAGGGACCTTTAGAGGTCATCTAGTCCAATACTCCTGCAGTGAGCAAGGACATCTTTAACTAGATCAGGTTGTTCAGAGCCCCATCCAGTCTTCACCAATGACACAGATGGTGGGATCAAGTGCACCCTTAGCAAGTGGTGCAGTTTCTATGCCTGAAGGAAGGGATGCCATTCAGAGGGACCTGGACAACCTCAAGTAGTAGGCCCGTGCAAAGTTCAACAAGACCAAGTACAAGGTCCTGCACCTGAGTTGGGGCATTCCCAACAACAAACACAGGCTGGGTGACAAGTGGATTGAGAGCAGCTCTGTGGAAAGGGACTTGAGGGTACTGGTTAACGAAAAACTGGACATAAGCCAGCAATGTGCGCTCACAGACAGGAAAGCCAACTGTATCCTGAGTTGCATCAAAAGAAGAGTGACCAGCAGGCTGAAGGGGAGTGATTCACCCCCTCCACTCCACTCTTAAAAACAGTCTTTTTAGTACACATCCTCTTAATTTTGATTGATGTTTATTTTCTTATACTGAAGCAATATTAAAATTAAAACTGGAAATGAAAAGGAAGGGAATCCATTTTGTGAATCATACAGATTCAGATGGAAATAGCAAAATGGGATTATAAAGAAAATTAATCTTTTTTATAAATCCTGCAGTTGCAGAGTAGCTTAGGGTAAAGTTCAAGTTTTAGTCACATCAGGACTCTATTAATTGCTATCACATTTACTCATTTATTTGGGTAGCCTGAGCAATCTCATAGGATCAAATAGCTTTAAGTCTTACCAACAATAGAATGACAGCATCTGGAAACAAGACAACCTATTTATCCTAACTCTAGGCCTACCACAATAAAGCCTAGAGAGTATTCTGTTGCACTGAGAAAGATTTAAGAAAATATCATTAAGAAGTATAAAAAGAGAATCTCACAAATCTCAACCCATGGAGAGAGAACATAGAGGCTTCTAAAAAATCCTGTCTTGGATGCTTTTCCTCTCAAGTAAGCTACGTTTTGAGGATGGTATACAACTCTAGGATAAGACTGTGTTTACACCACTCTTGTCTTTTAGTGAGAAATACACACACCAATTTATCCATCAAGGGTGAAACAAAGAACAAACACAAACTTCAGTATAGCCGCTGTAATAAAACCATCTGAGCTTAGCAATGTGAACGTAAAGACTGGACAGATAATTTGTAACTGGAAGGGGAACAGTTGCTTCAAGGCATAACTTTATCGCTGGCAGCTAACTGCAGCAAATTCTGAGGGCAGAATCTGTCAAGCAATGCCAAGCAACTACCAGAGGCATCTGACAACCACCAAGACAGGCCAAAATAAGAAGAATAAAGACTGTACAATGGAAAGTGAAATGAGTCTGTAAATAGTTCCTAAAATAGGAGGAGATACAATAATTATTTCATGGAAATGTAATAAATATCTATGTAGTGCATATAACCAAAACATAGACAAAGCCAGGGTGAACACAGGTTGTGGAAATATCCCTGTGTGTCTCCCAGTATTACAATAAAGAATATCCACTTCGTAGTCTCATTGGCTATTGAGTTTGAATTCTTGATTCTTCCAGTCAAGGATTAGGGCTGGGCTGGCTATTAGACAAATGACAGATGCTCTCTCTTAAGCCCTCTCACTTCCTAAAGGGGAGGAGAAGGGGAGAAAGGGAGAGAGACTTAGGAACTTCCATTGAAGAAGAGGGCTTGACCCTTGTGATCTCCCAGCTTTATACCGAATATGATGTATATGGAATGGAATACTTTGTTGGTCAGTTTTTGGGCCACCTGTCCTGTCCACTTGCCCCTGCAGGTATAATGTCGTACTTAATTGCAAATCTTTTACTTTACAGCATACCAACATGAGGCACAAGATTTAGCAGTGACCTTGGTTTCTACAGGAGCAATTATAAGCAAGAGCCTTTCTGCATCCCAATCCTTAATAGTGACTATAAACAGCAGGTGTTATCTCTTCTAGTAGCAGACACTGTCTGCAAAAACATGCTGTTAACTTCAGAAAGTGCAGACTCTTAGGAGAGATTGAGCTGAAAAGCAAAATCACTGAACAGAATTGGTTCTCAAGCCAGGGCATTACTATACTCAACATCATAGTTTTGCTCAAAAATTAAGCATCTTCTTAGAAGGATGATGCAGAGAATGTAGTATGGTAAGGTCTGGAATAATACCATAGAATTTAAAAATAGGTACTTGAAAGAAAATGTAATGCCTCATTACTCATTTCAGAAACGTAAGATCTGAAACACAATTATAATACAAATCAGTGTGTTTCCATTTAAAAAAATCAAAAGTTCTTACATGTTGCAGTATATTATACTGACAACTAAACTGAAATGAATTCAAACTAAGAAAAAATCTCAAATCATCTAGAGAGAAGAGGCTGTACTCTCACGAGGTGTTACTTTTCAATGTAAAAAGTACTGATGTCTGAAACAGTAAGGAAGACAACCTTACTAACATAAAATAGCTAGCTTTTAAAAGACAAAAACACATACTGAGATAAATTAATTCTTGGAGCTACTGTGTTAAAAATCAACAGAACTTCAGGGAAAAACACTGTGGACTTTTGACTTGACTCTGACTGGGGATTATTAGAATGATAGTGTATATATATATTTTACCTTTTTCACAATAAAAATCGTATAGAATTATATGAATGCAGAGTATATAAAGTATAATTTAATGGTCACATCACTTCACTAGAGCTTTAATGTACATTACTCCATGAACATGAACCAGTTATGAAGGCAACAGGCAGCATCTGCTCCAGGCTGTATGGTCCTCAGGACAGGAATTTTTCTCACTGTAAATAAAAACGGACTCTTGTTATTGTTTAGTCAGGGCAAACCACTCACTTCTGTGCTGCCTTGAACTCTTACTCTGTTTAGGGTAAATCTCTTTTCATTCCAGCTGCCACAGAATCCACAACTTAACCCTTCTGGCAGAAGAAACATTGCTACATATCTAATCATTAATAAGGCAGAATTCTTGACATTTTTATTCTTACCTGTCATGGGCTTGAGTCTGGTGGGTTTTTTGTAAAAGCCAAAATAGACTCAGTGCAAGACTTCGAGAGCCTCCCCCCCCCCCAGGCGGGAGCTGGCCCTGCCTCAGGCCAGGGTCAGGCAAATCCACGCCTCTGCCATCAAGGTATTCAAGAAGTGACCCCATCCTTCTGTCTCTCTCTTTTGGTTTTGTCTTGTCTTGAGCTGTCCTGTCCCAAATGTTGGGAGTTTTTCTGCTGGAGGAGGGGGAGGTGAGAGGTGAACAAAGGAGCATTGCCTTGAGAAGAAAGGAGGGAGAAGAGTCCCAAAGGAGAAGGAGAGAGAGAAAGGTACCAGAGCAGGGCCTTTCCCTGAAGCTCATGGGGTTGAGATGGCAGGAGGGTGATTGCCTGCCAGCTGGGGGAATCGATGGTGGCAAGAACATCCAGGATGCGTCGGTAGGTGCAGAGCCCCATGCCAGAGGGGAGAGAGACCAAGCATCAGTGGGGAATGTGCCCTAAGTGATCTGTGGCCCTGAGGGACTCAGGAGGAGGAAGAGGATTGCCTCCTATGAAGTGAACAAAATGCAGCAGGAAGGAGGGACTGCAAGGAGCCCTCCTTCTCAGGAGGAGCTGCCATGGTCCATGAGTAATGGCCAGATGGACTGCACAGCCCACCCCCTGCCTCCTCTTGCACTGATGGGGGGATTCGGTAGCCAGGAAGATGGGAAGGGCGTGGGGGGGTGAAGTGTATTTAAAATCAGGGCATATTTATTGTTTTATTCCTCTCACTATCCTACTTTGTAAGTGGTGGTGGTGAATTAAATCTCAGGTTTTTCTCCCCAAGTCTCTCTGGTTCTTTACCTGTCATCTGAAATGGTAGATTTTTACCCTCCCTGTCCTTAATCTCAAACCCTTGAGCCTTTTTAGTTGAATTGTCTTCCTCCAAATCACTGCTGAAATGAGGGTGGTGGGAGGAGTGAGCTGGAGACTGTCTTTTTGTTCCAGTTGGCTTGAACCATGACACTACCATAAACAAATGAAAATATTTATGTTATGAACTCGTACTGTCACAACTTTGCTGTCTTTCACAACTTCCCTTACATGACAGAAAGAGCAGGCAGCTCTACATACAGCTCTTATGCACCCTTGCTGAATTTTCTGCTGCAACCATGCTGCATTTGCTTTTGCTCTTTTTGTCAAGTTTCAATAAGCTTAATTAGGTCAGCCAGTCTGGTTTTCTCTCCCAAAATTTTTACACTGGAAGAGTCACATTGTCTTCATAAGAGCTAAGTGATGTATTTCTCCCAAGTTCAGTTCATGGGCAATTTCAGTGTCTTTCTCTTCGTCTTCCCTGGAAGGCACGTCTGCACATCGAAGCAAAACAATAATGAAACATCCACATAGGTTATTACATTGTCTACAAGTCAGGTGTAGAGCTCACTAGAAAAATAAGACTGCAGAATGATTTCCTGTCTTCTTCTCGGCTTCCTGCTCCTCTTGCACATCTCCTCCTTGAAACTCAGTGGCCCATGTCTGCCTCTTCTGCTAGCTTCTTTCTGCTTCCTTCGCTTTGTGTAACACTTCTGTTCTTCCATCCCTAGCTCAAGTGTCTTACACGTTTGTCTCCTTTTCAAGATCATCTCTGGCTTCTTCTGTCTATCCCCATGACTTCATCCACATTAAAACCATTCAGTCAAAAGGTCTGCTACTGCTAAGCACAAAATATGTAAGACAATCTCCATAATTTTTAAGAATTCAGACAGAATTTCAAATACCAGAACAAACATAATCTCAAGCAAATAATTATTTACATGCTAAAGTCACTCACCCATGGAAAATTATGAAAATGCCTACAAATGCAAGCGCCCCATTCCAATAGCTCCCATATTTTACCCTACAATTTTAAAGCTTTGACTATTTCATGTCATTTAAAAACCAGATTGTGTTACGGTTTGCTTTTGAACATTCCATCATATAAAAATAATCTCTTAACTTCAAAACAAACTCATGTTTACCGTTATGTCATTCTCAATTTACATTAATTTCTCATTCTTGTTCTATAGTTTTCCTCTAAGAAAATTATAATTGTTATATCTCTTAAAAATTCATTTCAAATTTTCCTTTTCTATGCACCTTTCTGCTTTTTTGTCACAAATTTCCGGTTTTGTCTCAAATTAGATCTTTGCACTTTCCTCACTGCTCCCATTTTTCACTTTAATATTCTGCACTCCTTTCCTCTCTGCCTCACGCATTCTGGCAATTTTGCTACCATCACCCCAGTCCATCCTGCATATTACACTGCTCAGCCAGCTTCTCCATTAGCATTACCTAATTTCCTCATTAGCATAACCGTATCCCAAATACAATGCTATTTGCTTTCTACATAACTATCTTTCTTTTCCTCTGCCTCCTCAATACTCGTCTCCTTTCGCATCCTCTTTCAGACTCCCAGCTGAGAATTTTCACACACTTTTTTTCACTTCATATTCTAGTCTCAAGTCCATACAGCACATTATGAAACAGGTCACCTATAATTGCACCATAGGACAGTGCTCTTTCTAATCAGTAACTCCTGTGCCAGCAACCTCACCTGCTTTTCTTTACAATCCTATCTAGACAATATATTTCCAAATATAATGTTGGAACAAATGGATCTTCCTTTATTTTCTCTCCATATCAAAAAATGTTTTCTGTTCTAGAAAGTCCATCCTGCACTTTCCATAAAGTAGCATGAACAGAGGCTATTCTTCCTAATGTGGTAAAATATATCGTATTTCAGAATTCTTTCAGATCTTTGTTCTGCATTGCAAAAGACAGACACAGATTGCCGCTTGCTTCAACAGGAAGCATTGTATTATGCAAATGGATTATAAGGAGACTCTGTTCCATTTACAATAGAAGTAGAGTATATAACTAAGAAAAAAACCTGAACACAGCTTGATTTTTTTTGTTTTTCAGGTACAACTATTAAACCACATTCTTACTGTAGTCCACTGTGTTAAATAGAGTCATAGAATTATATCAGCTGGAAGAGACCTAGAAGATCATCGAGTCCAGCCTTTGTCCCAACCCTATCAACCTACTAAACGATTCCCCACAACGCAACATCCACCCGTCTCTTAAACACCTCCAGGGACGGTGACTCAACCACCTCCCTGGGCAGCTTGTTCCAATGGCTGACAACCCTCTCAGTACAGAAGTTCTTCTTAGTATCTAACCTGAACCTCCCCTGTGCAATTAAAATCCATTTCTCCTCATCCTATCACTCTCCACTAGGGAGAATAGACAACCCCCCGCCACGATCTCCCTTCAGATAGTTGTAGAGAGCAACGAGCTCTCCCCTCAATCTCCTCTTCTCTAGGCTAAACAGCCCCATAAGACTTGTGTTCTAGGCCCTTTACCAGCTTGGTAGCCCCCCTCTGTACCTGCTCCAGCACCTCAATATCCCTCTTGTAGTGAGGGCCCAAAACTGGACACAGCACTTGAGGTGAGGCCTCACCAAAGCCGAGTCCAGGGGCATGAGCACCTCCCTGCTCCTGCTGACAGCACCATTCCTGATACAGGCCAGGATGCCGTTGGCCTTCTTGGCCACCTGGGCACACTGCTGGCTCATGTTCAGCCGGCTGTCCA
>NW_009722312.1:367-5482 GCF_000703405.1 Apaloderma vittatum | reverse complement strand
AGCCTGCAGCGCTGCTGGGGGTTGTTGTGGCCAAAGTGCAGGACCCGGCGTTTGGTCTTATTAAATTTCATTGAGTTGGCCTTGGCGCAACGATCCAGCCTATCCAGATCCCTCTAGAGAGCCTCTCTGCCCTCAAACAGGTTGATGCTTCCACCCAGCTGGTGTCATCTGCAAACTTACTAGGGTGCACTCTATCCCTTGGTCCAAATCATTAATAAAGACGACAAACAGGAGTGGCCCCTGTACTGAGCCCTGGGGGACACCACTCGTGACTGGCCATCAACTGGATTTAAATCCACTGACCACATCTCTTTGGACTCGGCCATTTAACCAGTTTTCCACTCAGCGAAGCGTATGCCCATCCGAGCCAAGAGCAGTGAATTTCTCTAGGAGAATGCTGTGGGCCCTGGTGTCAAATGCCTTACTAAAGTCAAAGTAGATGACATCCACAGCCTTTCCTTCAATGAGCAAGTGGTTCACCCAGTCATAGAAGGAGGTTTGTTAAACAGGACCTGCCCTTCATAAACCCATGCTGACTGGGTCTGATCATCTGGTTGTCCTGCATGTGCTGCATAATGGAACTCAGGATGATCTGCTCCATCAACTTCCCTAGGACTGAAGTTAAACTGACAGGCCTGTAATTTCCTGGGTCATTCTTCCTTCCCTTTGTATAGACAGGTGTTATATTTGCTGACTTCCAGTCAGCTGGGACCTCTCCAGTAAGCCAGGACTGTTGATAAACAGTGGAGAGCGGTCTGGCAAGAACGCTCACCAGTTCACCTAGTACTCTAGGGTGTATCCTGTCTGGCCTCAAAGATTTATGGACAATGACGTGTAGTTGTAAGTCCCTGACATTCTCCTCATGAATTGTGGGGGGGAACATGTTGCTTCCAGTCCCATTCTCTTGGCTTTGGGGGCTGGGTTTTCCTCCACCAACCTACTGAAGACTGAGGCAAAGAAGACATTAAGCACCTCAGCCTTATCCTTGTCTTCTGTTACTATATTTCCTTCTGGGTCTAGCAGGGGATGGAAGATCTCTCTGTTCTTTCGTTCATTATTAATGTATTTATAAAATCTTTTCTTGCTGTCCTTTACTTTCAAAGACGGAATAACTTCCAGCTGGGCCTTGGACCTTCTAATAATCTCCCTACACAACCTAACATTATCCTTATAATCACTATGAGTGGCCTGCCCTCTTTTGCAGAGGCCATACACTCTCTTTTTTACCCCTGATCTTCAGCAATATGTTCATATTCAGCCAGGCTGGTCTGCTTTGCCACCAGCTTTTCTGAAGGCACGTAAGGATGGCCTGCTCCTGTGCCTTCAAGATTTCCTCCCTAAGTAGTGTCCAGCCTTCCTGGACTCCTATACCCTTCAAAACCAATTCCCAAGGGATTTTATTGAGCATCCTCCCCAAAAAATGAAAGTCTGCCCTTTGGAAGTGCCAACTGGCAGTTTTGCTGTCACTCTTCCTAGCGTTTCCAAGAATAGAGAACTTAATAATTTCATGACCACTGGTCCCTAGACGGACTCCAGCTGCCACATCTTCCACTAGACCTTCTCTGTCCACAAACAGAAGGTCGAGCAGGGCACCTTCCCTGGTTGGTTCACTTACCAGCTGCGTGAGGAAGTTATCATCCACACATTCCAGGAACTTTCTGGATTGTTCTCTCTTTGCTGTGTTGTATTCCCAGCAGATACTTGCAAGGTTAAAGTCCCCCACAAGAACAATGGCAAGTGAGCGTGAGATTTCTCCCGACTGCTTATAGAAAGCTTCATCCACCTCACCGCTCTGGTTGGGAGGTCTATAGCAGACTTCCATAGAAATATCGTCTTTATTGACCCTTAACCTAATCCAAACGCTTTCAACTTCACCATCACTGTGCTCAATTTCTGAGCTTTCATAATGTTTCTTAACATAAAGGGCCAACCCACCACCTTTCCCTCTGTCTGTCCCTGTGGAAGAGCTTGTAGCCATTGATTGTGGCACTCCAGTCGTGCGAGAAACCCCACCACGTTTCTGCGATGGCCACTATGTCATAGTTTTCCTGCTGCATCACAGCTTGAAGCTCCTCCTGTTTGTTGGTCATACTGTGTGCGTTGGTATAGATGTACCTCAGGTGAGCCAATGATCTCTACACCTTTTTGTGGGTGTGGGTCGCATTTGCTACCAGATCCCTCTCAGGAGTTTCTATGATTTTTAAACACTTATCCCTTGTCCCAGGTGAGATGGCAGAGCAAGATTCCTCACTAGTCCACCATCCTACGGGCTCTGATGGGCTTCCCCTGGGCTTATTCTTAACAGGCCCAGCTATCTCCATTCCCCCTTCATAACTAGCTTAAAGCTCTATCTATGAGCCTTGTCAACTCCTGCCCTAAAATCCTTTTCCCTCTCTGGGACAAGTTCATCCCACCTGCTGCCTGCAGGCCAGGCACCTCATACATCAGCCCATGATTGAAAACTCCCAAATCCCGCCTGTAGCGCCATTCCTGGAACCATAAGCTCATCTGATGGCTCCTTTCATCTCCTCATTGGTGACTGCCACTGAAGGGATAGATGAGAAAATAACTTGTGCCCCTGATCCCTTAAGCAGCTTCCCCAAGGCTCTGAAACCTCTTTTGACTGATTTTGGGTTTCTTCTAGTAACCTCATCACTACCCACCTGAAAAACTAATAGGGGGTAATAATCAAAGGGCTTTACTAGGATGCGAAGTTAGTCCGTCACATCCCTAATGCATGCCCTGGGGAGACGGCAAACCTCCCTGTGAAGCAGGTCAGGACGGCATATTGGGCCCTCTGGCCCCCTTAGGAGAGAGTCACTCACCACAATGACATGTCTACTTTGCTTTTTGGAGCTTGAATTGAATGCTTCATTGAATGTTTCAGTGAACCCAGGAAGGCCGGGGCTGAAAGATCGTAAGAGGTCATACGTACTACAGCCTTTGAGTCTGAGCCTGTGTCACCACCGGAATCTGAAACCCAAACTCTGGATTTGTGTAAGCGGCAATTTCGTGACATTCTGTGACAGCAGCGTTAAAGAAAATTTCATGCCATTACAAGAGCTGAGATAGCTTAGTCAGGATAAGAAGAAAGGAACAGACTTGTGAAATAATTAAGAAACTTTTAATTGTTCAGCCGCCTTTGCACGTGCTCAATCCACCAAAATCAAGCCTGAAGTAACTCACTCAAAACTGCACTGGGAATTCTGAGACCAGAAAGTAAAATACAAGAATCTTTGCTATCATGCTGTTTGTATAAGTGGGCTCTATAAGCAGTTCTGTGTGTGGATGGAGAAATAGTTACCAGACATCAGGATGAGGGCAGGAAAAATACGTGCTGGGAGACAGTCTCTGGAAGCCTCCCAAGAACACATAGTCGCTCGGATGAAAAATTGGTGAGCTTAGGGTACCAAGGCACTGCTGAACCTGCCCAAGGCCTCCAGCACAGACTGGCACCCATGACTGGTGACATAACCCACACCCAAGCAGGCAGCGGCTGCTATAGGTGGACAAAAGACTACAGGGCAGTACTATGCCTGCTGAAATGAGGGACTCTGTGTGTGTCTCTGCACAGCTGCCAGGAAATCCCTAGAGCGCAGGTCTGAGCCCCTGCTCCCAGGTGACCTGCTGGGCTCAGTCTCTTCACTGCAGCTCTGGCCGGGCAACTGCGATTGCGTGTGCTGTGTGAGGCAGTAACTGCACGTACGATGCAAACAGTTCTCTGCAACTAATAATGACAGTCTAACTAATAAATAGTGTTCTAATAACTTGATTATGATCTGTTTATTACCCTGACTCAACATCGTATCAGTGGTATTTACAAGAGCTGGTACAAAAAAGCCACAAAAGTTATGTAGGTGTCATCTGGATCTTGTAAATGTTTGTTTTAATCCAAGCTGTCAAAGGCTTAGACAATAAAGCTTCTCAAAATCCCTCCCAAAGGCGTCTATTATTGCATTTCCTAGTCTATAGCAAGCCCTTTACCAGATACAATTTTACAGTATCTTACCAGTACTCATATGTACTGGCTTTGGCTGGGATGAATTTCCTGTGGTAGCTGGTATGGTGCTGTGTTTTGGATTTGTGACCAAAGTGGTGGTGGCAACACAGGAACGTTTTAGTTATTGCTAAACAAGGCTTACACAGGTTCCAGGACGTTCCAGTTTTTCACACTGCCCAAACAGCGAGTTGGATGGAGGTGTGCAAGAAGCTGGGAAGGTATCCAGCTGGGACGGCTCACCTCAGTGATATCCCAGATCATACGATATCATGAGCAGCTATTGAAGCTGGGGGGAAAGAAGGAAGGGTTTGATGTTAGGAATTACGGTCCTTGTTTCTCCAAGTAGCCATTGCATGTGATGAAGCCCTGGCTTCCTGGAAATGTCTAAATATCTGCTGGCCAATGCAAAGTACTGAATTAATTCCTATTTTGCTTTGCTTGTGCGCACAGCTTTTGCTTTACCTATTAAACTGACTTTACCTTGATGCACACTTTCTCACTTTTACCCCTCTGTAGGCTAAGCAAAACCAGGTATTTTTGTTAATGCTTCAGCTACAGTCACACCCTTTAACTCAGGGTTAAATATACTGTATTGGTCTTCTGAGGAGGACTACTGATAAGTAGCTTTATTGTGTAAGCACGCTACTTTGTATAAATGCATGTCTTATGACTACACTACTGAAGAACCAAGAAACTGATAAAATTGGAACACCTTGCCCCCACAGACTCCGAAAAAAATGGGTGATTGCCAAAACCCATGGAGTCAGCAAAATGTGCGATAACTGGGGGGGCTGGGGGGGCTGTAAAGGCAGCAGGGGAAGATCTTTACCACCGACTCAATCCAAACCAAAAAGGACTCCCCCCTCGCCAACTCTAAGGAACGTGTATGCTAATTTACAGAGCAAGCAAGGCTAATTTAAATTTAACTAACCAATAGTAGAAAGGATGGAGACTTACTGACCAGTGAGCGTAAATTTAGGTGGGTTTTACTAATCGCGTAACAAGTTAAAGTATGTTGTAGCTCCTCTGTGTGGTGTGCTATCTTTGTGGAGTTACCAGGTAGCATCCATCTTTGCGCAAACATGAATTAAGTACCTATATTGGCTCTGTGTGTA
>NW_009722312.1:0-351 GCF_000703405.1 Apaloderma vittatum | reverse complement strand
ACCCGGGGTACCGGGCCCCGCTGGCAGCACACCCTCCTGGTTCCCCCCAGCCGAGTGTGAGGGAGCGAGTGTTTGTGTGGGGCTCAGCTGCCTGCCGGGGCTGACTCGTAAATCCAGGCTTTTCTGAGGTTAATTGGCAGAATTTCCCGATTTATAAAAATACAAAAAGTCAAAACTCACATCAGATTTCACAGATAAAGGAGGCTTGTCTTTTCCTGTCGTTGCCCATGTTTCACCTACCCAATATAACAGACGCAGCCTCCTACCCTTCAGACAGAACTAAAATCGGGCCAGGTCGAGCTTTTAGGTCCCCAGGAACGCCGCGGCCTGCGTTTCACTGGCAGACACCGT
>NW_009722311.1:129562-167299 GCF_000703405.1 Apaloderma vittatum | reverse complement strand
TCCAGTCTAGGCCAGTCTATGGTTCTATGATCCTTTGGCACTGCCGTCATGTGCTGGCTTCAGCAGCACTTGGAGTTGCTATAGCTTTCCCAAATAGTTCTATTTCACATCTCATACCACTTAAAAAAAACACTAAAATTGTCCATGGTGTTTTCCAGATGCTCTTCCTTACCTGTTCTTTATGTCTTAAAGATAATGAACGTCCTGCATTTTCATCAACAAATCAAAACTCAAAAATAAAATTGTGGGGAATAGTCCTGCAAAGATGGAGTTTAATGGCAGCCTGCCCTTCTGTCTGGGAACAAATTACTCCAGCTCTGGCTACAACAACATTTCTCTCTGGTATTTCTACAGCCTCTCAGCTTGCTCAGTCACTGTGCTGCGCGCTCTTCACAGAGGTAACATTTTATGACAACAAAACAAACCACCCTTTATGGCAGCTGAAATTGTTTTTCACTAGTAATGGAAACTAAAAAACTGAGACAGGAACCCGCATTTCAGCTACTTCCATTCTTGGAAATTAGATGCTCTCACAACTTCTCCATATCCACATCTCACTACTGCCAGGCAAAATTTGCATCGAAAATTTGCCCTACTCTTTGAACTACTGCAGGGCTGTAAAACTGAATTCAGACAATTGGATTCTTCAATCAGTATAGCTGTATTTCCTTTCATCTTGTTCGACCAAAGCTCATTTCTGTACCACACAGCAACACAATACTTAAAGCACCAAACCCAGGGTGGGAACTTGACTCCGTGTGCTCTGTCACGTTCCAGCCTATCACCATGCATAGGCTGCATGGAAAGACTTCTGACTTTCTAAACCACACCTTCCATTACAAGCCAACTTCATAGAAAAGGCACAATAATTTGTCTGCTGCAATTTTTAGAATACCTTCCTGCTCCTGAGAGTGTGTTTGTCTAAGGCCTCACTGCTGAATCACAGTTCCCTAATGCAACACAGCCTACCCAGGATTCAACACAGGAGCAACCGATCTTGCAAGAAATCTTTCCTAGGACCTGATAATCCAAGAGAAGATTTGAATAGCACTCAGAAATGAGAATAACAGAAATTTCTTCAACTCAGATCATGTTATCTCACTCTCTTCCATCACTCAGCTCATCTATTCTAATGGGAGAATTTCCGCATCTTCATTATCCTTTTATTTTCCCTCTGCTTAAATAATTCTACTTTGGATACAGCAATGTTTTTGCTTCCTTTTTGTCTGCCACAGGTTGGTACCAGCTCTGACAGGATAAAATTGCCTGCTTTTTCTGCATGCTCTCCATGCCTCCCCTATTACTTTCCACATTCACATCTCTCTTATCCACGTGCAGATGATCCAGGTTACAGACTAACCTCTCTGCAGATGCCGGCAGTGAACCTGACCCCAGGGCCAGCAGTGTACCCACAGGTAGATAGGACCCACAGGAGACAGGAGGTACCCTGTCTCACAGATGTACCCACAGGAGACAGGAGGTGCCCACCAAGGCATCGCACCTCGGGCACAGCACTGGGGGACCAGAGCCCATTCTTTGGACCCAAGCCAGCACACGTGCCCCGTGTCTTAACCTGGGATGGTTTTATAGCTTGATGATCTCTGAACAGCACAATCAGCAACATCTCTGGCCTTTCTGTTTCCTATCGCAACTCTTTAGATGGTCCCATACCTTTATTTACACATGATCCGTACTAGGCTCTTGCTTTCTTCTGCCCCCTCACCTCATCACCCGCTGTATGGCAGACTATCAAAAGCTGCTCTGTTCCATCTCCAAAAGCGTCTCTCAGCCTCCATCACAACCCTCCTCCCAAAGAAGGCACAAGTGTGCACCAGTGCAGGTCCTGGCACATCCTGCGTGCTCTGTCACTATATTAAACAATAACATAACAAATACATTAAATAACACAGTAATAAGCATGATGAAAATAATGAGCACAGATAACTGTTTGGATCCTTGCTTCCTTTGTAGCCCTTGCCGAGAGGTTTAGCTATGAAAGGCTGTATTGCATTATAACATTGCCAAGATATTAATAGTCAGGCAGGGAGATGAATGGCAGGCTTACGTCGTACAATTAAAACTTTTCCAGTTTACCCGTTCAGTAAAATCTGTGGTTTATAATAAGCATCTTTGTCTATTCTGAAGAGAGTAAGGATTGGAAAGTTACATAGACGGGAACAGAGGTTCATTAAAGATTTAAAATAGAATGTGGTTTGGCATTGTAAAACAAACATGCGTATAAGAAGGGTTGCATCAAGAGCTGCCTGAAAGAAATGCTCAGTGTTCCTTTTCTCTTGTGATCCTGGATCTACTGGCCATGCTACCCACAGAACGGGATAAAAAAGCAGCAGGGATAAAATGTGCACGCTTGTTCCCCAGTAACGTGGAGGTCTGCTCTACATCCCCACTTGTTATACATTTCTCATACATACAGATAGTGGGTCTATATATATATATTAGAAAAAAACCTGCATTTCATCTATCGTGCATTCAGATATTCACCAACATGTACAGACTTTGTGTTACCGATTTTTCTCATCTTAGTGCCGAGGAACCCCTGCTATAGAGCAAACACATACTGACCTGTAGAGACTCAGTGAGCTTTTAAACATGCAGAGAGCATACGTGTTATTTGTTCAAACATAATTCAGAGCACTGCACATTCCTGTTTCTCAAACACATGAGGAAGGCAGAAGAAGGGAGAAAGATCAAAAGCATTCCTGTAAAGCCAAGGTTTGAGTAAGAGGGTTAACATTACCAGGTAATTTATTTATACTGTTGGACACGGCTCCAATTTAGATAAAAGGCAGTTGCTTATCACATGGATTTTAATAAATCGGGTCAGGAGTCCCAGAAATCTGTAAATGCTGGATCTTGAGTGGTAAGTGATACACACAGACTATGGATTTATTCATAGACCCACCGGGAGCTACTGCTGCCTGCCCAGAGCTTGGCAGCCCTGCCTGCAGCTAGAGCTGCGCTGCAGTACCCATGTTCCTCGCCAGCGAGCACCTACACCCAGGCCAATAATCCTGATGATTAACAAAATCTAGCACTAGAGGGAGGCTGAACACATGTTCTGCTCTCCTTGGCCTTTTCGGCTTCTCCAAACATTAAAAGGCAGGCGATTCAAAGCAAGCCCAGCACCCAGACAGAGCCTGGCCAACATGCTGCTGAGCAGGAGATATGTTGTTTAAAGCAGCATCCGATGCAGGCAAAAATCATGCTCTTCTCTCGCCAACTGTCTGTCAATATCTGCACCCAAAATTTAAAGAAAAAATAAATAAAAAATATGAATTCCTGCATTCCGGCTGTTTCCTTAGCCAGTGAGTCACAGCCCACAAAGAGGCACCACCGCGTCGCTCGCTGGGAGGGAGTCAGACAGCGAAGTGCCTGGCAACCTCCTCCGTAACAAGGATGAGGCTCTTGCTGCTCGCATCTATCAACACGTTCCCACCTTCTCCCAGGCGCGAGCACTAGGTAGGAGCGAGCTGGGTCTCCTCTGAACAGCCTCGCACAGGAAGGCGAATACGCCTTCAGACCATATTTTGGCATTCTCCTTCCCAAATTCCTTGGCGACAGGAATTTGCGCCCTTCAGCTGGTTTTCTGTATATTGCGACAGGACGATACAAGCAGTGACTCCGGTAGGTCTGAGCAAGAGAAGAGTTCCCTGCCCACGCAGCTGCAGCACTGCAGCCCCCTCCACGCTCAGGTGGTTATAACAAGAACTGGTAGGTAAAATTATTTTATATTGTGGTTCATGCAATTGTTCAAAGTCTGTTCCTTCACTCTAACCCCCATTCTAAACGACTTCTGCACATCCCCTTTGGTATATCCCAAATTCTTTCTGTTTTCAGCCGCTGATGGTGTTTACTCATTAATTTGCAGTTCTTACAGTAACAAGGCAGCGCAATGTAGCAGACAGAATTGCTCTGGGATGCAGGAGATCTAGGTCCTATTTTTAGTCTGCCCCTGCTCAGCCTGGTGACCTAGGCAAAGCACTGTCCCTGCTTCAGCTTCCTTATCAGGGAGAGTCTGGTATTTCTTTTGTAAAGTGTTTTGTGGCCTGTCAATAAAAACCACACTGATAACAGCCAGGAGCTATTGGGAAAGAGGCAATCACCCGGCTGAACGCAATCCTCTCCTTTGCGCTTTGTGATACCATCTAGGGTCCCAAATGATAATCAGAGCCACGCTGCAGATGCAGCACTTGCAGGTAGTCAGCGATTTGTAAACCCTTGTTTTTCCAAGGTGGCTCCTGCTGAGGGTCACATCTGCTCTGAGCCCCACAGGTCCTGCCCCGACACAAAACAATGGGCTCTGCAACCCTCCTTTAAGAAGAACTGATTGTTTCAAAGCCAGTGGAGATGTGAAGCCCCCACGACACAGCTTACCAAGCCTGCCTGGGGATGGGACACCGGGTAGGGGGTGGCTTGTCACCCCGCTGTGCACAGTGCTCATCCCTGATCAACCCTGCTTGTCGAGGGAGGAAGAAACCTCCGGTGCCATGAGCGAGGGTCCCTCTCTGTGAGCAAGCAGCGCACCAGAGAGGTTGCCTGTGAGAGTTTTTCACTTTTGCTTTCCCTGGCCTGGGCAGCATGCCTGTTTTGAAACTAGAAGGCAAAAAAAAATAAAAAAAAAGTCTCCTTCCCTCCTAGATCTATCTATTCCTCTCTGACAAACAGTGATTTCATTTTTCTTCCCGTCCAGGATTATTTTTTTTCCTCTTTTAAACTGAGCCCAAGCCAACGTGGCAAAAGGCTCTTTGCTCATGTCCTTATTTGTCAAACACACCATCACCGCACCCTCACCACCATTCTGGGAACAAACTCTCGCCAGCTGACTTCAGCTGAAGGGGAACTTCCCAACACAACTCTCCCCCAGCCCCAAGGCATTCTTTTTAAAAATAAATATTTGCTTTTCTGTTTTCTGAAAGCATTACAGTTAATAAGAAACGAGTTTAAATTTCCTTCCTCTTTCATCCTCAGCCCTCCTGTGAATCTGAATATGACAGATCTAGATGGGAAAACAGAAATTACAAGAAAATGCCAGATCTACTGCAAAGGAATTTTCAAGATCCAGTCCTCCTCTGACATCCATCGGAGAATAAGCACCTCAAGGGAAGTCAGATACTAAAGTACCTTTTTGGATCTGATCCTAAGTGGCCAGTTCCACTGTCCACATAGAGATCCTAAGATAAACAGGCCTATGAAAACTCGGCATTATTATTTTAACTGCTGCTCTTAAGCTACAACTTAAATCATAATATCTGTGCAGCTTTTAGTCATTCGCTAACAGTCGCACATGAAATTATAACAAAGATATACATTCTGCTGCCCTCATCAACTTAACACCTAGTATAAAAAGCTTCACCTGGAGCCACAGCACACATATTTCAGAAGCTGTCATCAGCATTCTGCCATCCAGAGAAAAATTTCTGTTGTAAAGGGTCTGACTTGCTGGAGCAGATAAACTTCAAGCTCTGGAGTACATGGGGAGGGCTCACACCAGGTCCACAGGGGCCAGACCAGCCCAGGCAGCAGCTCAGATCTGGTCTATGCTCAGCAATGGGGTCATCTGCTCCACAACTTACTTTTAGCAATGGGGAAACTGAGGCATGGAAATACAGTGAGCAGGCATCAGAGAGCAGAATCCGGCTTGGCTTTAGTTTGTTGGAACCCAATCCAACACATGCTCATGAGATCCCTGACTTCAGGCAACCATGTCATGAGGGCTGAGAAAGGATTCATGACAGAAGGAAGGTAGCCATTGTTCATCCTGCTCCTTCAGCACAGAACCATCGTCTGGAGTTGTGAAAATGATTGTCTTGAACGCACAAAGGCACGAAGCAACTTTCTCCATCGCCACCTGCCCTTTTCCCTCATGTCTCGGGCCTTACGTCTTGCTTCAGCACGGATTTGCTGCTCCTGCAAGATAAGGAGCTGATCTTGCAACATGAGACCTCGCCAGCTCCTGACTTAGCTCTGACTTTTGTCTGCTCCTTGTCTCCTTCAGAGGATGGAAGGGAAAAGAAAGAGGGAAAAGGTGACAAGAGAGCACAGATTAAAGGCAAGGACACGTTTGCTGTGTAGATCACATCTGAGGGTGTGACAGGCGGGAGGGCTGGGGTACGACCAGTCAGCTCGCCATCCTTTAACCAAGCCCTTGCCAAAGCCCAGCACTATGAACACAGCTCGAGCCCCAGCTTCCCAAAGCCACAGGGCGTGACAAACAGCAGTTTTATGAGCTCAGGGGGGAAGAGCCATCCCATCGGGTGGTTCTACCAAGGGGCACATGCCAGTGACATCCCTGAGAGGCTCAGGGACATCTTTGGATCTGTGGTAGGAGGGAGACATGAGGAGCTGAAGACATGAGCCCCTTCCAACAAATACAGCGAGGTCCTCTCTTTGGGCAAGGGGAAGACTGGCTCCAGAGAAGGAGAAGCACGTGAAGTGCTGTGACCCCTTCCTGCTGGCCAGGCTCCTGTGCAGGCAGCCGTGCGGGCAGCACCCTGCTCTTGCCAGAAGCCTGCTGCTTTGTCACTTCCCAGGGCATCTGGAAGCTCCCCTGCTCCCACGGGGTCCAGTCTTCTCTGAGAGATAAGAGATGGAACAACACTTGCTGGGGAATTACTTCATTCCCCCAAGGCTGGGAAAAGCCACGCTCAGAACTTGGCTAATGTCCCTGATGGCTGCAGCCTTTCCTGGCAGGGGAGAACGCAGGCCGTGTTAACCCCTTCCCTCTTGAAGGCTGCTTGTAACACTGAATCCACTGCAGGAACATGCTGAGATTTTGTGACAGCATCTGAGCATCTCGCCACAGGTGAGAGATCACAGGAAACCCATCACGGAGGGAAATGTTTTCTTTTTACAGAGGCACAAAGTAGATGAATTGACTCTAGATTTTGTGGAAGGGTCAGGAACTAAGTCAGTTTTTTTAAAAACTAAGGTTTATTTAAAACTAAGTCAGGTTTATTTAATGCCTGTCCGCTGACCTGTTCTCAGGTTCAAACCCATTGAGGGACACAGGACTAACACAATGTCCCAGGGTCATCAAGGGCAGCCCTATGGCTATGGATATGTGGTTACACAACTCTCAGCCTCAAACCCAGATAACACTCACTTTGCTCTCACTATTCCTCCCAGGAGACTCTTCCAGACCTTCACAGCCTTGGTGCTTACAAACTCTATAAACATCAGCATGAAGGTACTTCTGGCAAGCTCAGCCTCTCCTGTTCCTGCATCAACACTCATCCAGAGCAGAAAAGTTCTTCTCTGGTGCTTATTCCCTCAGCATATTTCAAATTTACAACCATATTCTCTCCTCAGCCTTCTTTTTGCTCAGCCAACATACCAAACTCTTCTGGTCTCCACTAGCTAGATCAGCTTCTCACTCCTTGATCACCCTGACAGCCTGTCCCTGCGGTCTGAATCCATCCCTCCTGAATGTGCCTGAGCTAACACAACAGCCCAGGCAAGCCAGCGAGGTCTGCACAAAGGTGCTCATACCTGTCGAAGGTGTTCCAGGTATGTCCCTATCCACACAGGACATGTCATCATCACCTGATGCATCTTAGAAGTTACACTTTCATCCACATGGCAATTCTAGAGGATCCAAGCCAACAAAAAGGGGGTGAAAAGGGCCTCCGTGACATCACTGGAGCCTGGGCCAGGGCTTATTTGATTCACTTAATTTTAGGCATCTAAACAAAGCACTTGGAGGATCAGATTGCTGCCCTACAGTCTCTCCATAGTCCACAGAAGGAGATGGTGCTTCCAGAAAAAAATTAATTCTGGGAAGGTTTCACTCCCATCACCATCACAAGGACATAAGGCAATTAGTCTTCTAATTCAATCCGGATGGGAAAAATTCTTTAATAGCCCAGTGAGTTTTGAATGGAAATATTCCCCGCTTGGGAAACCCAGCTTGTTAGAGCTGACTTGGTTTTTCCTGACACATGATTTCTAACCACAGCACTTTTCCACCACTTTTTATTATCATCCATTTGTTTCCACAATTTTTGGATCGGTTCTGCACAAATGATAAAATTCTTGTCTTCTTACCTGCACATTGAAAGTAACGTTATCCAGAGGGGGCGGTGGGGGAAAGGCACCCTGTGATGATGTGATGTTCCCAAGGTCATCCACAGGAGGTGGAGGTGGAGGGAGGAAGTCCCCTAGGAAAGAGAATGGGAGAACTTAGACTCATCAGCACTTCCCCACATCATGATATGGACGATCTAGGTGATCCTGCTCTGGCAGGCGGGCATTGGACCAGATGATCTTTCGAGGTCCCTTCCAACCCCTGACATTCTGTGATTCTGTGATCAGAATGAACTCTGCAATACTCAAAGCTCTGCCACAGGTTTTGTGGCTCAGCAACTAACATGTCATTTAACCATTAATGGCTCAGCTGCCCCCTCACTGCTTCAGGGGATTGCTACTACAGCTCAGTAATGTTGGCAGAATGTTTAGAGGTGCTCAGACACCAAAGCAGGTGTCTTGCTACAAAGTCTGAAGACACCGATGACAAGCTCCACAGATTGAAGCTTGCATCTCAAACCTGTCACAGGCAACTACAAACCTTGCAATAATGAATGGCCCATGGCCAGCCTTGCAATGGGTCTCATCCAATTCACCCCCTTTTTATGCTCAATTATGCCAGTTCTTCTTGATCACTGCAGACAACATCAGATGCTGTCCAGAAGTAGGGATTCTCTGTTACAGTGAACATATGGAGCTAGAGCCCAAAACCTAGACCAACCCATCTCCTGCATCCCTGTGGCAGGCAGCCACAATCTTTGGATCTCCCTCTTCCTATAGGGACCTCATAGCTTCCCGTAAAGAACTGCTGGGAAGATCACGGGCTCTTCTCAATGACAACAGATATACGATGGGCCAGTGGCAAGCTCAGAAGAATCCACCTCTTTTAATTCTGAGGAAGCTTTTTACATGGGGCATTTACACTTTGATTTACTCATCTTCCAAAAGTGCTGATGTGAAGATAAAGCAGCGCACTGGCTGTGAAGCCACCCAGTTTAGTGCAGAGATGGGAGACTTCTCCTTGAGAACTTCATGAGGGCTGGGAGCACAAAGGAGAAAACAAGGGCAGAGCAGCACAGGCTGCAGGCAGCAAGACACCAGGCTCTGAAAGCACCTCCTAAGGATGGAAAAAGGGTGTTTGCCATTAGCACTGGATTTGGCTCCTGGGAAGGCAGCTGCCTGTAATTCGGACCACTGTGGTATATTTTTATTTCTTCTCATAAAGGTTGATGTTGCAAGTAGAGCCCTTTGCTGTTGGCACTCCTGCATGCGGCATTTGGGCTGCAAGCTCAAGATGAGTAAAAGCGTGATATTTTGTGTATATAGGAACTGTTGATTTTAGAAGCTTTTAACCCTTTTGGGAAGAAACATGGGCTCCCTGCTTGACCCTCCACATCTCCATGCAGTGTCACACCACCTCCAGGCTACAGGGCCCCAGTGCCATCCCGAAATAACCAGGGGCAGGCTCCAAACTGCTCAGAGAGGTGCTGAGCCAAATCCCAGCGACCCACAGTTCTCTGGACCACCCATGCCCAGGTTCAAAGACCTGGGCTCTGTCTGCCCCAGCACAGCACCTTCGAGCTATTTGCCGTGGGAAGCAGATGGGTCTGCAGCCCTGAAAAGCTTTTCTGTTGGATTTCAAATCACTCTCTGAAATGCACAAACCTCCCCTAGGACTTGTAGGCATCTTATTTCCCAGGAAAGTAATTTTTTCACATTTTCCCCAAAGTTAGCATAGATAGCACTCAACCGCCTCCCCCCCCGAATCCCCTAATAAAGTATCTTCCTAAATACAGATGCACAAAGACAGTTAGAAAAAAACACAATGCAAATTAATTTAAGAAAACCATGTTGCTCCAAATACATAAAATCCCATGAAACCTACTGCCTCACAATATTACAGAGTTCAAGATTAATTTTTTAAAAAAATACATCCAATAACATCTGCAGTATCCTCCTTTTGCCCTATAATTAACCCAGTCTTTTATCTAAATCATATTAAATACAATAAAAAGTAAAAACAAAAGAAGAAATATTTTAAAATTACTATCCTGGTGTCTAGTTCTAAATATTTCTGGGATGTTTGAGTGCTAAGTAAACTTTTCTCCTTTGCTCTGAAAATGACCCTCCAACCAATGTGATTCTGCAAACAAATTCAACTCCAGTGGACACACACTTCCCAAAGAACACACTTCAGCTGATGTTTCTCCAGTTAGTCCCAGCTCAGATGCTAAAGACTCATCTCCCTGCACAGCACATTAGTCAGACAGTTTTGCTTTATTTCAGTCCTTCAAAACATCCAAGCAAAATAAAAAAAAAAAAAAATCAAAAGCAGAGAATGTGTTGAAGAAGACGAGACAGGGTTTGTGTACAAAACAGAAGGGAAAAATAACAATTGCTATAGCAGAAGAGGAAAACAATGATTGCTAGAACAAACACAAAACAAACACCATTTTGCCCCTTTGGAAGATCCTGAAAGAAAAAAAACACTGGCAAGATTTTTCAGAAAAGGAGCAAAGGACAGAAACAGAGAGGAGCCCTGTTCTAGAGTTTGGAAGAAAACACTTTTCTTTGCAGCAGGAGACAGCTGGCTTTCCCGCACCCCAGCCCAGCTCTGCTGACTCCGTCCTCCATGTCAGATAAGCTGCTGGCTCTGCTCTCCTCACAAATGGGAAGAGTTTTTACACTGGGAAGCAGAGAGCAGATGCCTGATGAACTGGGGGGACCTTGCAGATGTTTGGCCTTTCCTCGGTCCTCTGCGAACAGATGGACTTTTCTCCTTCACAGCTTTAGTTATTTATTCTGCCACTGTACTCTCATCTTTCCCACACACAGCCAGAGGACCCGACGCTGTTCCCACTGCACTCGCGGGAGAGTTCCCTCGGATGCAGGAGGGAAAGCTGTTAATGTATTATTATTATTGGCATTGCTGGAAGTCTCCCTCCGGCAAAGAGGGAAGCATGCAAAGACTGCGAAAGCTGTGTCCTGAGCAGCAAACCGTTTCAGATGATGTGTGGAAGAAACAGGTCTACGTTTGAGGGAGTAAAGGAGGGAAAAAAGCTGAAAGCAAGCTTACACTCCCTTTCTTACAGGATCTCCCCGTAAGACAGCTCAGGGACCTTCTCTCAACCCCAAAGCCTTGCAAGTCAGGCAAATTTCACTCGTTTAGAGCTGGGCAAACCGTGAGAGGAGGCAGGGAAGTCCACGTGCAGGCAGAGTGTATCGCTTCCACCCCCTGCTGAGCACCTCCAGTGCCAGCCAGCTACACGGGGAGCCGTCTAGGGAGGGGACTGTCCCCTGGTCCACTTGGATGCACCAGCAGCTGCTGGGGAAAACGGGGCTCTGGGGCTGCCAGAACTAACGGAGGGCTAGTGGAAGACACATCCCACCCTGAGCGCTCACCCTCTCCTGACTGACTTGACTTTGCTTCCCCTCCATGAATAAGGGGTAAAGTGAGCAAAATGCTTATTACTATTGCTTAATACTATTTATCAGCACCGAAACAGGCCTTTTGGCTGACGTTCACCTGGCCTCAGCCTGAACACTTGGAAGTACTTAAGTTAGGAGTGCGCCAAGCTCCATCAATGGAGACACATCAAGGCACCTCCAGAAGGTAGTTTATGCTTCAGGGCAGGTGAAACCACCTCCTGACAGCAAGTCCCCCCGGGGAGGCAGCCTGGGGCAGGGCAGGGAGACAGCCCTGCAGGCAGGGAGACCCATCCTGCTCCTCCTGGTACTGTGGTGCAGCCTGCCTTCAGCTCTTGCAATGAGAAATCTCTGCCCAATCCCACACGTTTAGAGGAGAAAATAAACACTCCTCCAGCTACTCGTTTCTCTTCCTTACAGCTGTGAGTCAACCTACGAAGGGGTTGCACAGTGCGACACGTGCGCCAGCTCGGTTATTTCAGACGCGAGGGCGCAACTTGCCGTGAAACCGCAGCTCTGAGCTCTTCTCTGGGTACCCGTGCCTGCTCCTGCACCAGGGCATCGCTCAATGCAACCACAAGAGATAAGGCTCTCAGCCCTGGTAGTGCTCTCCCCCATATTTTACATACAAGTTGTTAAAAAGAAATTAAGTCAGGCCATCATGGCTATGTTGGGAAACTACAGGAGAGCCAATGAGCAGAAGTAGTGCCTCCCAAGCACCAGCCCGGCTTCTGGCTCCGATCAAGTTCGTGCCATGCAGAGGCTTTTGAAAGGTTTTACCCCTCTCCTTCCCAAGATTTTCCCTCTTGCACTTTCCAAGGAGATTTAGGCATTTCATTATTACATTTTTCAAACATACAAATAAAAAAGTTGTTCAGAGCTGTAACAGACATCAACATCAGCACAAGCTTGTCAGGCTGAAGAGAAACTTGTAAGATTTTTGCCCAGATTTTGGCTGCCTGATGCCTTCTGGGTACAAGCACAAGCTGAGAAAAACATCATTTCTCTTGTACCAAACACCTTTCTCACAGTCTAACCTTTAAATTTTTAAGTGCACTTCAGCTTTTTGCAGGATCAGGCTCACATCTCAAGTCTTTATTTTCAGGGAGATATATCTGCCGGTCAACAAATGAGATGCAGCACAGCAACTGCCCCACTCTTGACTGACACAGTTGTTTAGACAAGAAGATTTGCAGCATTGCATCTTCTAGACACAAAGATCTCACATGGTCAGTAAGAAGATACTGTTCGAGGGAAAAACCTCAGAAATTCTCAAAAAAGCAAAACACCATACTTTTCCCTAAAAGAATAACTTAATGAAATCTATCAACCAACAAAACAGAGTTCGCACTCATCTTCCCAGATCTCTGGCTGACATCTGAAGAGTATGCCCAGGTGTTTTTCACGTTTCTCCTCCTGAACAAAAAATAACCCTTTCTCATTGTCATCTTGATAATTTCTGGCTGAGAGGCTGGTTCTGAATCAGTTTGAATCACCTCAGAAACACAGCCCTCTCCTCACTCAAAGCCCACACTATGGACAGTGATGAAGCAAACCCCCACCGAAGTGTTTCTGTACTGATCCAAACTGACTGCATCTGGCAAAACACTGGGCAGATACAGGCACTTCCCATTGCCCAGTCAAGTATTTACCTTCTACTGCAAAAACTTAAAGTTTCCAAGTTGAAGCTGATCTACATTGAAATGATTAAGATTTACACTTAAATCCAAATTTGTTTAGCATTGGGTAAAATCCTCTTGATTGAGGCCACTGTGAACCCGTATTCCACAAGAGCCACTGACAAAAAGCTGCAGAATACTGCACTATTACTAAGTGGTCGGGGAAACTTCATACTGCAAAAGTGATGCCACAGGATTTTTACAGAAAACTTTAGCTAGATATGACCTGGCGACTCTTAGATGTGAACACGCATCTTACTAAGTTTCCCAAAATGAACATTTTCCTGTAACACCTGTATTTAACACACATCACTGGACAAGGAAAGAACACAATTAAAATCATGTTTTGTGTCGGTGCATCCTTGGTCAAAACCATGTCATGAGGGGTCACTAACTCCATACTAGGGCTGGGGAAACCACCGGATGATTACATATCACCCCCACCATTTACCTCAATATATCATGTTGGCCTGTGATTCCTAAATAAAGCGGCTCCATCGACCCAAAGCACTGCTTAAATTACCACTCTCTTACCAATCACTAATCCTACCATTTGAACTGCTTTTGCTAATCAGCTACTGTATTAATAAGCAGGAGTGAGAAGAAAAAAACACAACAGCACACTGGCTAATTTCATCCTCAGCATTTAAAAAAGGAATAGTGAGCCTGTCAGGTAGTCGCATTGAAAATTTACTTCACCACCTGCTAGCTGAAATATTGCTTTTATGGATTTATACTGTATTAAAAGGTCACTGGCTGTTTAAGTCTTAAACAGTTTTAATCATTCTAAAAGTGTCTTAACAGTAAGAAAAGGAAGCTCAGAACAAACAGCAGCAGGGATTCTAATTAAAAGGGCCAATTCATCTAATTTTATTTGGGGTTAATTATTCAGGATTCACTCTCTGATGTGTAAGGAATAGCAATTAGTAATTTTAGTGATTTGAGGAACATTGGAGGTGTAATCAGTTAAAATGAGTGAGTGTTTACAACACAAGATGTTGAATTAGTTTCTCCCAGCTGGAGAACAGGAACATTAGTCCCCTACAGTTCAGGACTATGAATCGCAGCCCTGCTTCAAATACTCTCTTCAGATGAGAAAAAAAATCTCACACGACAACAATCATCTGGTACTTTTGTTTACTACATGGAAAGTCAATAGGCAATGTGTCATATCATGGCAGCTTATTCACCCTCACCTCCACCTTCATCCCACCATAGAATCCTTTAGGTTGGAAAAGACCTTTAAGATCTACCCAATCCCCTGGGATTTGATGGAAACAATTTCCAGTGTTTTTCCTATCTGTACAACTTCAGCCAGACTACCACCCTCCTGCCACGCCACCTCTTACTGCAGCTAGCTGAGATAATGAAAGAAGCAGCCTGTGAAACTTTCAAATGTTAATTAACTTCAGTGGTTAAATATACAGAGGAAAAATGACCGTGCGATTAACTTAAAACCTCTAGGTACAATTACTCCTGCAAACGCAAATCCAAAATAGCTCCACTAGAATCGCTCTGGATTTCTTCCGGCACTACTAGAGCCAGAACAAGGCACTAAAGCTTTCAGGAGCAGCAGATGAAACTCTGACGGGGACAGAGGAGGCACGTGGGAGAGCATCAATGGGGAGATTCAACATGGGCTTTGCTATTTGAGTCTGAACTGGGGCTGCAGCTCAAAAGCCATTTTTTCTTTCCACCTCTCAGGAGGTATCTGTGTTTTACCAGCATTTAGGCATAGCCAGATGCTTTAGTGGGACTGGATCTAGACGCCTTGCACCGCCTACAAGTTTGTGGCTGCTAAAAGGAGCAGTACTGGCACAATCATGCCAGGATCACTTCAAGTGATGCAGCTTTTACTAAGCAACTTGATTTAGCCCAAACAGATGCTGTCTTTAGCGTCCTGTACACAGATCTTACACTCTAGCTCCAGTCTCCAGTGGGGAAAATCCCACCCAACCTCTGGTTCACGTCAGAACTCACTCACCTCCCTCTCAAAACACCCCAAATGCAGCAATTAGCACGAGGGTATGAAACAAGGGCTCAGTTCCCCAAATTATGCAAAATCTCAGCCGCTTTGCCACAGTGGATGCCCCTCATTATGAAAACAAAACACTGTTTTGATGAGACTGTTTTTATCCAGCTTGTGTCTGTAGACACTTAGCCACGCCATTCTTCCCAGCAAAACACAACCGATGCTCCTGCAGCCCCGATGGTCGCAGGAGGGCTTGGAGCGGGGCAGGTCTAACCACAGGCTGGGTTTTTTCCCCCCAGGTACATCAGCCGAACATCCTGCGCATCATACGCTTATGGCACACGCCTCGAAGTACAAAAGCATCGACACAAGGCTGTGTTTATTCTCCAATTTAATCTTCCATATGACTCTGGGGTAAAGTATTCCAGTTAATGTCCCATGCCAACCTTGCTGTAACAGAGATGACTTATTTTGTTCCCCTCCACAACTCGTTTGGTAAACACAATGTGAGTGAGACAGTTCTGCTCCCGTTTAGATCAATTTACACGTAATGGTTATCTCTGCAACGTTGATATTTGCTTAGAGGAGAGGTCTGCTAGTATTAGAACTCAGCTCTGCAGAAAATACAGTCCTTTACTAAAGCTTAGTAAAGGACTAATGTTGAGTCAATGCAAGAAACAGCCCACGGCACTGCAAGACTTTTTAATTAAAATCTGTGCTAAAACAGGAGGAGGAAGAAGAGTAATGAGATTAACAGAAAAGCTCTAAGTCCTGTTCTTTGTCACAGGTTTCTTTTAGGACTCTGGGGATGTCACTTAGTCCCAATGTGCATCAATCCACAGACATACAAAGCCTTCCTTCGCCTTCTCTCCAGAATTTATTTGTAGATACAAGGATAGAGTCTGTCTTACTTGGTCTGGGCAGCAGTTAGTACGGTAAGATCCCACTTCCAGTTGCAGCTGCACAGGTCCAATAGCAGGGACAACAGTAGTTCCGAATGACTTTTTTTAAAATGTCAGAAAACAGATGGAAAGATTTCAATATAAACAACTGGAAATATGCTGGAAATCAGGGTATCTAAGTCAGAAGAGCAAAACCCATCCTCAGAGGGGAAACATGGGCTGCGTTCCCACACACCATCCCTGTCCTGGGCAGAGCGAAATGTCCATGAACCAGCTCAAGGGAAACGCTGCCTCACAGAACAAAACCAAACCGGGTTATCTGTTTGCTTATTAGATTATGGTGTTCAACTCATTTGTTCATTGCTAAGAGCTCCTGACAAGAGCTGACATATGCATTAATTTACTAAAGAGGGTTGTTGCAAAGGAGTTGAAAAAAAATGAGCTACGCCACTGGATTAAGACCTCATTCTCCCTGGCTGTTGCTGCGTGGCATGAATCTGCTTTCTCGGTCAGATTTCCCCCCCAAGGAGGCAGCCAGGGAAGATGGAGACAGTGTCCTTGAGATATATCCTTTCTTATCTCCAGCTAAACCTTCTCTACACCTAATGATGAAATACAAAAAACTGCATAGATCACAAAAAAAGCCTCCCAGAGCTCTTTACTGCCAAGGGACTTCCTCAAATTTTGGAAACTGCAGCCAAAAATTTTTAAGCAATCTTGGATTTATCTTTGCCTATAATTGTTTTTGTGTTGTTTTCCCAATTTAGGGGTGAATTGCATACCAAGCAGTCAGAGGAAACCTGATGTGCTACAGCCTTGGCTTGAGCCTCAGAGCCAGCAGTGGCCTATGCTGCAGAACATCTGGAAGTGCTGGATCCATTCTGCTTGCCCAGCATGCGAAGGAGAGGGACAAGACCCACTGCCATGAACAAACTATCTCCCTGGGTGATGAGGTCAACCTTCCTGCAAGGTGTTCTCTTCAGAAAACCCTCTGCTGCTGGCTTAAGAGACCGGAGCAAGACCACCAAGTGGAAAATGCATGTATGGCTCTCAGATGAGCTGATCAAACAAATCCGCATACACTGATTTTCAAACTGTCTCATTTAGTTCCTCCCATCCTCTTCCCCACCCCTCCCTATGTAGCTCTTACAAACATCCAAACTTGGAAAGATTAAAGCAAAACATGTGTCTTTATCTGATGTGTCTAAGTTCACTGCTTTCACCAATACAAACAGCCCCAGCTTTCTTCTTTCTATTCCAATTAGTCAGTGTTACTGGGGAGCAGGAGAAGTAGCTAGATACTCTTCATGCCACAAAATTAATCACTTTCTTATTCACCAGTGTAACAGTTGAATTATAAATTACATCCTTAATCCCCAAAGATAATTTAAGATAAATTAAATACTGGATAAACAGAATTCACCTCTATCTTCTCCTTTCAAAGCAAATAACTATCGTTCCATATCTCCATACATAAATTTATGTAAATATATATTTATATGGAGTAGTGGTGGTTTTTTGTGGAGGGAGATCAGTTCCTTTTGCTGGTGCCTACTAGAAATGATTCAGCTAGACCACGGAAAAGAAATTAATTATAAACAAAAGAAAAAAAAAAAAGTGGTGGTATCTTTCCATGAGTAGATTGCACCTGGAGGTGCTCTACATCCTCTCTACTGAACTTGTGGATAACAGAGAAGGCAGAAGAGAAAAAATGATGCAGGCTTTCTCTTCTTTGAGATAAATTTTATCCTAAAACACTGATGTACCAAAGATCACTGCGCAACACCTCAAAGTTACTATACACACTTACATGTGCAGTTATTGCTATGTTTTGAGCAGAAATGCTTTAAAATTTACACTTTTGCATAATTCAGTAACTAGCTAGGAAACAACATTCTAAACTGACTTTTTAGATAAGTAACTACAATTATATTTTCTATATTCCACAAAAATTCTTTGCTGAAAATCACCCCATCCTTCTTGCTGGTCAGAGCCCAGAGCACCGCGGTGGGGAAAACAAGAGAAGCAAGAGCATCCTAAAGCGGGAGAGGAAGAAGTGAGTGATAGAGGGACAAAAAGGACTTCCCAAGGATGAGAATGACACTCCCATCCATGACATTTATGAAATTAAAATTCACAGTCTGTTCTCAGTACAGAAGGAGAGGGGCACCGGGGTACCTCTGCTGGCTTTGGGCGACACGTGGCTCTCACCTTGCACTCCCAATAGCAATGGCCACGACACTGTAGTTGCCCAAGCACACGTTTCAAGCTACTGACTGTTCTGAGAAAGCAGCTGATCAAACCACCAGTTTTGCTGTATCTCTGCTCAGCATATGGTGCCTCCCCTGCAGAGGAAAAGTATTATGGTCTGGCACCGGCCCAGGGTAATGGAGAGGGTGCCCTTGCAGTAGAACACACCACATCAAAAGTAGGATTAATTATTTGGTGTAGAGAAACCTGGGCGAGATCGTTTTCAGATTGAATTAGAAGTTTTCTATTTAACCAACAGCAAATGAATTACTGAAATAATTCTGGATATTGTTAAAAGGAAAAATTAAAATCTTCTGCAAAGATTGTGGTTTTGTTCGAAAAGCCAGAGATTTCATTCTTGACAAAAAAGTGTTGTGGAAAAAGTATACCAAATCGCAGTAACATATTGCTACAGTTTCTAGGCTGGACTTCCAATCTTCACTCTGAGGTTTGTTATTTCCTCAGAGCTGATATTTGGACAATTTCAGGCAAAAAAATTAAATTACATTAAGTGGGGAACCTCTCTTGATTTTGATTTTCTTTCATCCTAACTTCTTCACGAGTCTTGCTGCAGGAAAGCGCAAATCTATTCTTTTCAGATTAATGATTGATCTTCATTCTAAATCCTCACTCCAATATTAATAACCACTCAGAAAACAATTAAAATGGATATACTCTTTGAGCGTGAGCTCAAGGAGCAAGAGAAAAGGATAAATCTTCCAGGAGCACAAAACCGTCTGTCAAGCTTTGAGGTCGGCTGATGCCCGCAGTGGCTCACAGAAGTTATTCACTGTAACATACACATCTCCCCATGCTACCACATGCCTGGAGCACTGAATGTGAAGGAGAAAATGCTTAGCAGCACAGTGGAAACATGGACGGCCCATCTCACCATCTAACAAAAGCCCTCCAAAAGCGAGATTAAAGGAGTAGACCTTTTCCTCCGTCAGACAGAAGACGCTGCTACCAGCAAATGCAAAAAGCCAGAGACCCCAGACAGATGTTCTGCTCGGAAATTATTTTGATGTGCAGAGATGTCTGATGTGCTGGGGCTTTATAATGAATCCTGGCGCTCACATCATTGGAGCTGCTTACTAGCCCAGTCTCCCTAGCTCTGAGAATTTGTTGCCAATGTCTCTTTCTTCATGAATCCCAAGGAGAGAAGTGTCTTCTGGGTCAACTGCTCTGACTGGCTCATCTCCACACTGCTCAAGGTTCAGGCTCTCTGTAGCAGATTGGTTGCATCGACACTATCCAGACCCTGGTGCAGATCTCCCTCCTGGAGTTGAGAACTATCACTACTCTCTTGCCTTTTTCAAGCCCCAAGTGAAATAGTGAGAAGGTTGTGTTGCTGCCTGCCAACGTGGTGTTTTTACAGCATAACAATGAGAAAGCACATGGTCTGTCCTAGTAAGGGAGATATTTAAAGGTGCAGAGTTTTCTTAGAGGACCATCTTTGGCACAGTTAGACAAACTTGAGAGTTACGGTCCTAGTGTCTGCCTAGAGAAGGAGAAAACCATCCTCCTTTGGAGAGCATTAACCAGCTTTGTCAAATGAAACTGAACAATGGCAGGTTTTGAAAATTCACACAGCAATTTTGCAATGCGTGACTTGCTGCATGCAGTCATCCAAGGTAACTGCTTTATGCAAAAGCAAAGCTCATTCCTAGAGGATTTAAACAATCACAGTCAGATTTCCTTGATGAAAGACACCCCAGTGAATAACAACCTTATTTAAAGAGTAAACATGGCATGATTGGGTACCTGGGCTCTCAAGAAAATAACAAGTAATCAAGAACACACCTAAGAATGATCTGAAATTAGCCAATATTTTTTCTACAAAAAGGAATAAGTTTTTAAATTTAAAAATGCAAGCATAACTTAGCTTTAAAATCCAGTCCTACATGAAGGCAAAACCTACCTGTGGAAGTTGAAGCTCATTTAAGGAATGGGATTCTCTACTTTCAAGAGAGTGAGAGATTTACTCTATATCCTTATCGGACCATACATATCACAGAATGTCATGGTGATTAGCATCTTGCTTGATTAAAATCTTTAATTCCACTGGATTTAAAAGGCTAATTTGAGAGTCACTGTTAAGAGCCGAAGGCTGGAGCTGGTGACAAGCTCAGAACGGCACACTGTGACTGCAGCACTGGTATCTGCTCCCCTCGTTCTTCAAAATGCTGCAGCTAAAATCATCTCGACAAGATAGGTAAACAAAGGTGTGTGTCAGGTCAGCCAGCAAAATCTTTCAAGGCAATGGTTCTGCACTAATCATGAAAAAGAAGATAAAACCTACTTTGGCTCTCCTTTACTATACATTTAACATTTGCAAGAGAAAAAATCAGGTGACTGCTTAAAGCTTGGGATGATGCACGCCATCTTCAAGCTATTCTTGAGCAAAATGTTTAATGTTTCATGTGGTTTGGAAATGGCTTAAATTCCCTGCTGAATTTTTCATGCCCATACACAATTTAGCCTTTATAAAAAAAAAAAAATTCCCCTTCAATTATGTAGTCTGTAGAAAACAGAGAAATTCTTCGGAAGGATTCTAGCTGCTTCTTTTCCTCCTTTTTTTCTTTGTTGCTTTTCAGCTTGCAAGGGTCTGCATAAAATATCCTTACTTGGATATGCCTGCTGAAGTTACCTGGACTTCACCTCTTGTGCTACTCACAGAAAATCAACTCCACTTTCTTTCTCCTCTCTCTCTCTCTTCATGCCTTTATTTTAATTAAGGGGCATGGGAAGAAAGAAGAGGACTGGAGAGGGGCTAAAAGGTTCCAAACTTTTGGACAGACCCTGATTTTTACCCTGATCCACAACAGGGAGCTGTAAAGCTGCAGCAGCAGGGCTGCCGTGAAGCAAACCCAGCAGGCAGGCAGCCTTTGGGCAGTAAAGCCTGCAGAAAGCGTGTCGCTCCCAGCGCAGGAGATGCGGCAGGGAAACGAGCATAATTAGAGCACTGCAATGTGCCAGCTATTCTTGGAGGCAGAACAGCCCCTCAGGAGCTATTGCAGGAGAGCGAAGCGAGGACAGCCCTTGGACCACTCTAACCCACGTCACAGGCATCCCCAGGAACACAAAGCCATCCTCCTCCCAGGTTCTGCTCTGCCGAGCGGCTCCGGCTAAAGATACCACCTCAACTGCTTTTGTTCTCTGAACACCTTCATTTTGCTGAGCACACATCCCCTAAGGTTCCAGGAATATTAACATAAGCCACACACAAATATTGTTCTGAAGAAGTGATTCCCATAGTTCTCCTATTTTCGGAGATGCATCTCAAAAAATGCTTCCCTAATGTACTGGAACAGGACCCATATTATCTCTTCATAAAAGGAATCCAACTTCTAGGCTTCGAAATTCATTGGTAAGCAGTTCAGACTTCCTTTCATACTGTAAGATTTCCTTCCCATAAGATGCAAGATATATTGCCTCAAGGAAGAAACCGCTTTATGAAGACGAAGCTACGTGTGCCAGAATTGTTCTCTTCCATTATTTGCAAGATCCTTTCTCCCTCCCACTGTTTTAATAGAGTTGGTCATCAGAAGAACCCGCAGCAAAAATGCCGATACCCTCAGCTGAGCATCTACCTGCCAAGAGCCCTGAGCAGCAGCTGCTTCTTCTGTGCATGTCCCATGTGCAGTTCTGACAGAAACACGGCTGTGCTAACAGACTTTCTGCTGTTCTCACGAGAACAATGTTTGAGGAACGGATGGGCTCACCAGTCATCTCCTGCCTATGTATATTTTTGTAGTACTTCATGGAAAAGGAGGATGAAGAAGGAAAAAAAGAGAGACCAGTAGTGACCAGCATTACAAGCAGGAAAAAAAAAATAAATGTTCCTTCGTGTGATCCAGAGAAACATTCCCCTTGTGCATGCACATGCTTGGATGTAGCACGGACTCAGTCACATGCTGAAGTTCAAGCGTGTGCTTAAATGTTACGTCCCACAGGCCTTCAAAAAGCATGTATCAAATTAGGCCTTTACTGAAATGCTTTTGCAAAGTAAAAGGATCACTTTACAAACTTTCCCCAAAGATTCTGCTGAAATGAAGCTGAATGGTTGCAGCGATACCTCCCAGGAGATTGCCAGCTCCTCCCCGAAGCATTTGTTTGCTAGGATTTCACTGCTGCACATTCAGCTTTGGGGAATCAAAACGGGAAACTGGGACCAGGGCATCTGCAGCATTAGAAATGACAGTATTACTGGGGTAGCTAGTGGAACCGCAAATCCTTCCCACCAATCCAGATCGTGCACCCCACCACAGCCACTGACATCTCTTCAATTTCTTTTAAAGTCTCCTCTAAGAGGCACAATCTCCCCAAATTCAAGCAGAGAGAAACCCAGGGTTCCCCCAAATCAGAAACTACTTGATTTGGGACAAAAGGAATCTGCTGTCAGGAGGAATGAATGGAGTTGCTAAAAATAAGCAAATATTCCCAGTGTTTCTGCACTCCTCTCCCTGAAGTGAAATGATCAAGAGAATTAATTTTAGAGCATGCACAGTTTTAATGTGAAAAAACCCAAGCTGCATCTTAGCTTTTAAGCAAAGACCAGATGGAAAGTCTATCATTAGAAATGCCAAAGGGAGAATACACTCAAAGTTCGCTCCAGGACGGAAAGGTCATTTCTAGTCATCCTTGTTTTAAATGTTCTCAGAAGCACTCAAGTTTTCTGTAATAAGATGGTTTTCTTTCAGTTTATCAACTTGATTTCCTCCAAAATAAAATAAAAAACTCCAAAACAAAACAAAAATCACCAAACAATACAAGACAGAAACTTTAAAGGCAGGCGCCAGCTCTCTTTTTTCCTCTCCAGAGCAAAAGAATCATTAAATTTTTAATGAATTATTGTTTAGATGACAAGAAATGCCACAAAGACGATCTGCTGATTCCACCCAGGGGTGTTTACTTAACGCTTCATGGGGAGATTTATGAGATGACAAGGAACAGACAACATGTCAATGAAGTTTGAGAAGCAATGCTTCGCTTATCAAGTACCAATGTCGATGCAGAACATGTCAAGCTGATGAGAAATTAATCAGGTTTCACCACTTTGTTCAAAGCAGCATCCCAAACCCCCAGCTCAGATCACATGCCGGCTGACCGATACAAATCCACCGGCCCATTTGCATCTTGACTACCGTGCTACTGGTCATAAGATCCGAGAAGGTCAGCAAGGACTTCCTTAGGGCTAAAGATGCCTTTTAATTCTAGTAGCTCACATATGACTACTGAAAGGAGGCAAACCTGCGATCAGTGATTTTCACCGGCGTTATTAGGGAGACCTGAAGTTAAAGCAGTGGTTACAGCTTTACTGCACTTGCTAACTCACACGAGAGCTACAAACATTCAGCTTCAACTGAGATTTCACCAGTCCCTAGTCTCCACGTGCCAGTTACTTGTGAAACAAACTCCCTCCCCATTAAGATAAGCCCACAGCTGAAGTACAGTATGTGAATAAGCCTGCTGGGACATAGCTTCCAAACCCTAACAGGAAAATATTTAATCAAAGACAGAAAGCTCCATTCTCTTACTTTCCAATAAATACAAAAAAAAAGGACATAGATATGATGATATAAAATTGGCATTTTCACAGTAAACACATCTGTGTCCTGGTGCAGATTATTCCCAATAAGAACTGGAGCTACTGGCTAAAGCTGAACATGTTTTTTAGCTTGCAGACTGTGCCTTTTCTCAGTTTTACTGGGCCAGCCCTGATGAAAAGGATCTGGCTTCAGGTCTTGCTTGTGCATAAATAACAAACTTATTTGCAAGATCCAGACAGCAGCATATCTGTAAATCCACTCGGAGGATCCATGGCTGACCAAACTTAGTGGCAATTAGTGGCTGCCCAAGTGTCAGAGGGAAACATGACCCGCGTTACTGCTGAATGAGAGGCAACCAAACAAAACCAAGACTTCAGTCTCAAACTCCAAGCTAAAATGTTCAGATCAGCAAACAAATGCTTTGTTGCTTCTTGGTCACTTGCTAATAGTCTTTACTCCTTATGAAATGATTAACAAAGAAGCACAGGCTCCTCCAAGTTCTCTTTAGCAATCTTCTTCTCAAAACACACCCTCATTTCAATCATTTACTGCTTGCAATAGAGAAGGAGGAAAAAGAAGAGGGTAAGAAATCCAAGATGATCAAACCTTCCCTGGTCCCCACAAATAGACTTGCCTTCCAATAGACTTGACAAATTGTTTTTCTAAGTAGCCAAAAGATTTCGCAATTAAATGCTTATAGAAACAAGATGCACTTTCCTGCTTCTTCTGGTGCCTCATGAGCTTTCCAGCTCCTCTTATAAAGAGCTTTCATTACTCTGGGCATGATGGAGCCAGAATTGCTACAGGAGAAAGCTCCAATTTCAGCTCCATCCCAGTTAGCAACCAAATGCCCAGAACCTTCATCACTGCTCGTGGATCATAGGGAAAACAAACAAACAAACAAAACCCACAAGAAAATGGGAGTTTGCGTCCCAAGATGAGAACCGCATTTGCTGGACAGGTTTGTTAGAAAAAACAATCAGCGGACTTTCTGTAGATTAAGGATATTTGGCCAGGTGCCAGGAAATCAGAGAGACAGGGAGCCTAACAATTCCCCTCCTGCAGCTTCACGTTTATGCTAACAACTGCACCTTCTGCCGCTGAAATGTGACCTTTAGGCCCTGACATTTAGGCCCAGATTTTCGAACTTGTGTTACCTCCGCCTCCAGTTTCACAGGTGGAATTCATAGCATTTTAACGTTTAAATAGTTGGCAGCGTTCATCAAACACGAGCCCGTCTTATCCAAGAGATTCTTAAAATGGAATATTCCTGCTCTGGAGACCCATGCCATGCTGGATGGTCAACTTACACACGGTATTGGACGTGCCGTTTATCTTGGGAAAATCAACATGCCAAGTGAAAGCTCATCCCTCAGAATGGTTATGCTACTACCTTATTTCTCTTTTATCTGTTTCCCTACCGCCATCACTCAACACATTCTCGCCGGGGCAAAAGGGATCATTGGCAAGAGCATTTTTGGACACACGAACAGGCAGCGCTAAATGTGCACCAGAAAGAGGAAGATTAATAATCTTCCCATGTGTGAAGTTATAACAAAGCAAATGGATCCTCCATTAGCTTGTCTCAGTAAGATCTCAGGAAAGCACGGTATACTCTGAATGAAAACATGGTGGTTCAGCAATTAATTAAAAAGTCCAACTCTGATTGTAGGAAAAGAGCTCAGCTGTGATCAAGCATCTCATCTCTTGTCTTAGATTAGCTGCTAAATTTAAAGTACTTTCTGTCTGGCCAATGAGAGCGATTTACTGGCATGGAGAAATGTTTTAAATATCAAGAGTTTTCAGGCTCAGTCACACCAATTGTTCCTGCAGCTCTCTGAAAGACTCTTGTCACTAACGAGGGAAATGAACAATTGAACAAAACCTGGAGATCTGGCAGCTGGAGATCCGGCAGCTGGAGATCCATCAGCCTGACCCCCTCCTGCTGCCGCAAGGTCATTTCTCCCTCCTGAGGGCATATATCCCATTTTTAGGCACACGGGCTGAGCGCCTGACACACCAAGAGAAGTCGGTCACAAGAAGTCGGTCACGTATTCTCACGTTACAAACCTAACAGCCTTTTCAACTGTCAAGAAGGCTTTGAGACTCAAACTCTGTAGGACCACGGTTAGGAGGGACAAGTTAACAAGGAAAATCCAATTACAAATTTAATCCAAATATAAGGCATTGAATGGACTAAGCAAGAGACAAGGAATATAATGCACCAGTTCATACATTACCCATGGTAACTGCGTGGTCTCATATCCTCACTGATACTGGGGGAGATGCAGGCCAGCTGTGATTTTACCCAGCCCACACTTCTTTCATGTATTGCCTCTTCCTTTTACAAATTCATTTTTACATAAGACAGCTGTGTCAGACCTGAGCTCCGAGTGCAATTTTCCTTCTACACCTGCAGAATGAATTCAGTCAGCCAGGTCCTATTTCTCCTTGGGGACCACGCAAAGGATTTCAAACAGCTCCACTTGTGCCTAGCTGGTACAAAAAGGATATCAAAAGTGTAACAGGAAGGAGGGAAGGTCCCAATTACAAAAGCAAGATCTGTGAGACAATCTTGGTCCCAAAGACAGTGAGGGGTGGCAACGAGGAACATCTGTCAGTTGGGGTCATTCAATGAGCAAGTTGCTGAGAGGAAAGGTGGCACCTCAAAATGCCAGTCACAGCTTTCCAGACTCAAACCACGCTTCAGCCTCCTCTGCCTTCATTTCCAGCATGACAGGAAGGTAAGTTTGAGCAAAACGAATTCAGCTTTCAAGAGGGAACCTACTTGTATCACAGTTTAACATCCAACTCCCGGGTTTGCAGAAGTGGCACGCTCTGCCTGGGGGCCTGAGTTGAGGAAGTGCATGGTGTTGACTTCCCAAACTGAGTCACTGTTGCAGGCCCTGGGTGGGTATTTATAGAGTCGGGGGAAAATTTTCAGGAAACATCATTTACTGGCACTCACAAAAATAACAAGGGAACTCTTCAATTACCAAAATTTAAGGAAGAAAGTCTTTCTTCTTTATGACAAGACAACAAAGCAGCAGCCTCTATGATTTACGTGGAAGCAGTTACAAATAATATTGTCCCTTATCCCATTTTTTCCTGACAGTAGTAGATGTTGCTCCTAAGCTATTAATTCTGTACAGCTATAAGGTTGTCTCCTCTCCTCTCCTCTCCTCTCCTCTCCTCTCCTCTCGATTATTTCTGGGATAAGATGCTGAAGTCAGCCTCGCCTCCAAACACTTCAGCAATTCTCTTCTGGAACATGTCTGCAATACCACCCATACACTAAACCCAAGCTTGTACACGCATACGCTCAAGCAAACTCAGATACCAACAGCAGCTCCACCACTACAGCCCAGAAGTCAGCCTGAACCCTTTACCCAACTGCCAAGCATCTTGATTTGAGGGAATGATTTTAGCCTTCATTAAACCACATAAATCTGCAGGTAAACCTGTTACAAGATGCAACCACAGATTTGGGGAAGGCTCAACCATCACAGAGCCTTAGAGTCTTTCCATTAAACAAACATGGATTTATGCTCTTGCTTAGTGAGGGTGGGCAGACTATACCAGACATGGTCCCCTTCCCCCAAGAAGCCAGCACACCCCGTTGGGAGAGATGTAGACTAGTTGATGACACAAGTGTAACTTTCTGGAATAAAAAAAAATTTTAAAAGCACAAGAGACAAACACATGAGCTTGTCCCCATCCCACACACAAAGTGCACATGCCTAATTTTATTACTATGACTTCCATACCATCCCCACCACCACCTTCCCCTCTGAGCCCTGGGGTCAACATTGGCCAAAAGGTCTTCAAGAAGGCCTCAGAGATGTTCCCTTACATGTCTGGCACAAACCAGTAGCTTGGAAGAGGACAGAAAATCAGGGCAATGAGGGAAAGGCTGCTGGCATGAACCTGACCAGGACCTGTCCCATTTGACCTCTCAGCTGGGCTGTCCTGGCATGGGTTCTGGGAGGGTACATCACTCACAGCTCTCTGCCAAGTTGTCAATCAGCACGGCACAGGGTCTGTGACACCTGTGGGACATGACATCCCCTGCAATGCAACAGAGACCTGACAAGTTTGTTTTGTACATGCCACCATGGCGTCGGCAGACACAGCAACGTCCTTTGGCTAGTACTGACATGGGAAGCATTCAAAGCACTCGTGCAGAGATAAGAGGCTCCCCTCATCTCCTGGCTGAGACATCCTGACCTCCCCTCCCTCCCTTCTCCCTGTCATTGTTAAAGATAATACAAAAATCTGCCACTTATTTTCTAAAATGTTTCCGTTTCAGAGTTTCTCAAATTCCCCCACCCCCATTTTTCTGGGGCCAATTAAAAGTTTACCAGGAAGACAACAAGGAAAAAAAGCGTCTGATATCATTGGATCCAGCCTATGAGGATCTCACACATAAAAGAATTATGTCCCTGAGCACTTTCCGACAGACTTTCAGAAAATTTCATCTTTCTACTTCCCTGGCTGGATAGTCTGTTTGAGTAATTTTCTTTTTCTCCTGGGGCTGGTTGCTAAGAGACGTGCTATTACTTCTCCCTCTCTTATGACCCGATTACTGTGATCAGCAAAGACAGCGTGCAGACAACAGCCTGACACGGCTCATACAAGAACATCGGGCTCGTTACAAAATGATGGACTGTATTAACACTCCGCAGCCTCTTTGCTCGCTGTGGCCTTTGCAGAGTCTCCTGGCACGACTGGGGGCTTTTACTTCCCCAGGTTCTGAAGTGCACATTCAAACATCTTAAATTGCAGGACTGGGAAGGGAGAAGAATGGACTTTTACCTCCTGTGTTTCACTGCCTGCCAGCCGGAGTGGTGCTAATGGATCCTCGTTGAGAAACCCTCCTTTCCTTACCCTTCCTGAGAAGTGGCCCAGGAACTATGATTGACCCTTTTTGTTCTCCTGCAAAACCTTTGCGAATACATGATGCGCGTCAGGTTAGAACATTCCCTCAAAGAGTTTGACGGCACATTGTAAAGCTGATCTTGATGCTTCAGGGGCTGAGTGACCTGATCCTGCAAAGAGCCGAGCTGGATTGCTCTGGATGAAGAAAGCAGCTGGAAATGCACCCAACTGTAGGTGTTCAGTAGTCCTAAGGAAGCCACCAGGATGCCCAACACGGTGCCGCTACGTGCAGAGTGGGATCCCAGCACTGTGTCCTTTGCAGAAAAGCCCCAAAGGATGGGGCCAGTGGGGAAATGGGAAACTTGGAGCTCAGACTGTGAGCTTGCACTGAGAAGTAAGTGGGGCAAAAAGCTACAGGAAGTCGATTTTTGTCAAAGAACAGGTCTGCTGTCAGCTGGTACAGCTCAGGAGAGGGTCACCAATCCCAGAGACCACCAGTTTCCACTTAGTGAGAATTTCACTCTCATCACATTCCCTTTTTATAACAAATTTCAAACTTCTATAATTTCTTATATCAAACCCACTTTTGAAAGATAGTGTTTATTAATGCTGTTTTCATATCTCTTCCTACTCTTGAGGGCCCCCTCTGCTCCCACCAGCTCGCTCAGGCCCAGCTCCCACAGCAGGACTCCTGGGCAGACCCTCACATCACAGGCACCCAGACTGTACAAAGCTCAACGTTGTTGCAGAACATCTAGAAAAACCAAATCCTCAATCTTTCCAAATGGATCTTTTAACAGAGGTGGCCCAGAGGCACAGGTTCCTGCTCATTATTCCTCACTGTCATGGCATTTCCCACAAACTCAGCGTGCCAGCTCTCACATCAGTGTGACGCCTCCCAACCTTCACACCAGGCTTTGCATTATGGTTTAGTCACGTCTAGACTAAACCAAAATCTTTCCTTAGTCATTGTCATTACAGCATTAAGAGTTGGAAAAGACCTGTGAGTCTTTTGCACTTCACAGCTCCTCAAATAGTTTGGGTAAATCCGCAGTTGAGCTCCTATAGCATTCTTGCACATTCTTCTGCGGCTACAAGTTTCCAATGTGTGTGATAGTTAAAGACAACGACTGAAGGGGAATTCTCAGATAGTGAAGTCTGCTTATCAGGAACCAAAGCAGATCCCTGCTCATCCACTTCTGCGTAACCAACCTCCCTGGAGCAGGCAGAGCCACAGGACTCTGAGTCCTATTCATGGACCCTCAGCACTTGTGTCCGGTCCATCCTGACATGCTTTGCTTAGCAACAAGCATTTGGGGCCTTGTATATTTAGTCAAAACCGTAATTGCGTAGTGTTCACTGCCAGAAATGCCTGCTCCTTGGCCATAAGTACAGCTTCTGTGGCTTAAAGAGTGGCTCATTCATTCTTCTAACCTTTTATTAGACCAACCCGTAATATAATCCAACAGATATTTATTGGTCGCTCTGACTTAGCAGTATTCTGCCTGGTAGAGTGAAAAAGAATTTAGGCAGAAAGAAAAATACGTATAATCTTTATAATAAAAGTTAGTTTTCTGCACATAGAACTGCATTGTGTGACCAAAGGTAAAAAAATAAAAAATATTACTCGACTGTTAACTGTCATATAACAATTGTTATTATTTAACAGACTAGCATCTGGAGGATGTTAAAATTTCAGATTCAAATAAAAGGGACAAGTGCTGCCTGCTTCAGTTCAAATTATTTCTGCATTAACATTGCTCTCTCACTTTGACTGGGCACCACAGCCCTTCAAAACTGTATAGAGGACAAACTATCTTTTTAAAAGTAGGTTTGATACAGTCGATGACAGATGTTTGCAATTCGAGTTATAAAAAGATGGCTTCTTTCCATTTCAGTGTGTGTCAGAATTGTCTTTTTTTTCCTCTTTTTCCCTTCCCTTTTTTGCCCTTTTTCTTTATTCTACTCAAACTACTGTGGTTCACAGAACAGGCCACTGCAAAGATGAATCACTATTCAGTGTTTGAAATAATGAAGTGGAAAAATTAAATATAGTATCTTGGAAGAACAGACAGACAGGAGGAAAAGAAAATAAGGAAAAAAAATAGGCATGGCAGAAAAAATTAAAAGTCTACCTGCTGAGGAGTGTAATGTTTGCTTTATGATACCAAATAACAGAGAAAATAGGAGCTTGCTCACTAGAATGAAAAACAAGGCTAGGCACCACTTCAAGTAGTTCCCAAACAAGAGGCAATGTGCTTCAGAGCCTGTGAAAGTTTAATATTTGTAATTCTAACAAAACACAGTCAGAATCGTTAATAAAACCTGGTGGCTTGACTTGACATTTTGTGAACCACGGGTAAGTATAGTGGTTCAATAACAGTTTTTATGCACCTGTTTTATGTTTCATTTTTCCCAGTGCCATTATCTGAGGTGGTATTTCAAAAAAGAAAATGTTCATCCTGAGAGCAAAGCTAAGAGCATAGACCTACATTATTTGTCTCTAACTAAAAAGTAGATGCAGACACTATTATCCAGCACAAGCAGCAACAACTTTTGGGATGATCGCAATCAAAACAGAAGGACCTGCCCCGAGCCAGTTTATTTACACTGATGAGACTCACAAGTCCCGATATCGGTCACTGCGCCGTGGATAACTGGGCAAAAGTCCACGTCTCCCGAACTCACAAGCTATCGAGTAGAGCGTTGCTGCCCAGGCACAAAGGCACCAGCTTGGTCTCACGCCTCTTCAACACAGCTCAGCTTGCTTGGGGCAGTTTAAATCTGCTATTATACAAATGAGAACCACCACTTGTTTCCAACTGGTTTCACTTGGTTCTTAACCAAGAGGGAAGAGGATGTCATTAGAGAGAAATCAATGGAGACTTCCGAAAGGCTGCTCCAAACTGGTTCACGGCTACCCCTTAATGAGGGACTCCTGCCTTCCTGCCTGTTCTGTGGGGTTTGGGGGCTTTGTTTGTGCTTTGAATGCTCTTGTGTAGAAGGTAGCAAAGCCACCACAAAGAGGCCTGGAGCTTCAAGTTCATTTTCACTGGCTGTATTTTGTAAGACCCTGTGGATGATGCAGTTCTGACACTAACGACTGAAGTATTGCTTCATCTGCTCCATTTGGCGAAAGAAATACATGGAAGAACGAGAGCAAGGATTAAGGATTTTAAAAGTTTATACTATGCAATTTAAAAAAGCTTTCTCTGAAAAACAAGCACTAGCATGGGGCCTGTGCTCAGGCACAGTCAGGATGATTTCCAGCAGTACGGCTGCCTCTTTATTTCCACTACTTTTTTCATCTCTGCGAGCTCAACCCCTGAGAGCGATGGGACCATAGCATCCATTGCAATGATGGGACCAGAAAAGCATTAGAACATTTCTCAGCTTATTTATTTTGTCCCATCACTGAGACGTCACCTCTCCCCTGGAGCATTAATGATTTTTTCAACTGGTGGCAGAGCTGAGGAGGAAGGCAGGAGGCAAAGACAGCAGATTCCACTGGAAAAACTCGTACTCACAGGACTCAACTCAGCATCAAACCACCTGAGTTACAACGTATTCCCATGCCTCATCTTGGTCCCCGTGCACAACTCACAACAGGTGCAAGGGAGCAAGCCTCTGCTTCCACCACACTGGGACTAAACTGCATTATCTTGTGTTTGCGTTGGATGAGGCACACACAAACCAGCACCAAAGCGTGGCTGAGACCTCGCTGCTCCTGCACCACAGACGCCTTCCAATGGTGAGTGCAGCACTGCAGAAGCTCATGAGAAGCACCGAGGAGCAGCTATGTCACCTCTCTGCCTCTCACCCAACACAGCCTTCGCACGAGCAATGGTTACTCTGGCTATGGTGCAGATCCAGCAGAGACCATCAGAAGAAACCCCACAAAACCTGCAGAACCTCCCAAGTCACCCTGAATTTACTCTTTCAGGGCTCTTGTCCAAGCAATGAATAGACTCTGGACCTGGTTAGCTTCTATGAACTGTCAAAGATTGCAGAGCAGGGAACAGTACAGCTAAAACACAGAGTGCCTAGTCCAATAAATCCATACTCAAGCTTCAAAAATTAGACAGAGCTACTGATAGCAGCTGCTGTAAACAAAACCCACTAGGTATATCTGTCTATAAAAAAGCAACAAAACCAAAACAAGTAGCCTGATAGTTCATGATCCCAGTCCCCTACAGACATTGCAGAATATAATTTGTCAGTGCTGAAGAGCCTCCACACATAGGAGGAGGAGGAGGGCAGGGAGAGTCAGGCCCTGGGAAACCTGGATCAGCTGGGTTCAAGCATACACACTGGTGTCCACCACGAAACCTCGCCCTGGAGCTGGTCCTGCTGTTGTGCCTTGTCTCACGAGTCACTTCCCTGTCCTCCAGTCAAGGTAAATGGGAGGAGATGCTTAAAATTTTTTTAAAAACAAGAGGTCATGAAAACCTCAAAGACCTTCACATGAGTCGGGAAGGGAAGGGAAGGGAAGGGAAGGGAAGGGAAGGGAAGGGAAGGGAAGGGCTTGCTTTGATTCTCATCCCTTTGTTTAGTTTCAATTATTAAATCCATATTACCTATTTTCACAGGTATTATACTCACCAATGGTAGCAATTGCAACAAAAAGACAACAGCACTAGTAAATACTGAATTTAGAAGGACCTAGCTACATAAATGAAAGTGGTTAATTTTGCAAAGTGAATACTCAGAGCCTCAGAGGGTGGCGGAGAAGCACGTCCAAGAGCTGTGCAGCCCCGTAAACCAAGCAACTGTCCCAGAAGAGATGCTGTCCGCACATCCCTTTCTGGCCAGGGTTGGCACTACAGTCTGTCTCAGGCAGCTTGAGAAACACACATGGTCGATTTTGTACAAAGGAAAGACATGGCAAGAATATGAGGAATTTGATTTCTTGGGAGTAGAGACGATCATCTTTGCAGGAGCAGAGATCTGGGTGCCAAGCAATGATGTGGCACTTCCCAGTAGGTGAGGATGGACTCAATCCCTTCCCTGTCACCACTGAATCACCCTTCAAGTGACCATGCGTGGTGGCAGAGGAGGTGAATTCGACCTGCAAGTTGCTGTGGCAGTGCTCATGGATTGCTGGGCTGGAAAGCCCAACCCTGCAGCCCTGGGTCTGGGCCCCCCCAGCCATACTTGACCTGCATCAGCACAGCCTGTTTTCTCCTGGACTTGCACTGCTTCATGTCTGTGGAGTTTTATTTTGAGGCGAGGGAAAAAAGCAAAGGACAGATAGCTTTTACAGTTGTGAAACAAGCTTGGTACCAAAACGATCCAAACCAAGAGGCAAATAACTACACAAAGCTTGCCACTCACTGTGCTCAAGTCATCCGACAGCCTGAAGAGCCCTGATTTAGGCTTTTCTGAGTGCCTCAGGCTGACAACAGATTTTTACATGTTTTTGAAACCCCCAATTTTGTCCTCACAAGCCATCCCAGTGCACCCCGACTGCCCTGCCCCAGCGGCAGCCAGCTCTCCTCCCCATGCCACGGAGCATGAAAGCTTGCACCGGTGCCACCAGGCCCACACAAAGCCGGTAGATCAACCATCACCAACGCTGTCCTGCACCAGACACCTCCCTAGTCTGCCCTGGAGGGTGAGGCCCCATCTTCTGGGACTAGGGAAAAGAGGAGAAAAGGGAATTTGCTACATCTGCAAGCTATAAATCCTCTCCATCTTCCTGAGCCCAGCATAGATGGTGCAGCTGTGTGGCAGCATTTCCCCAAGGCCCCAGCTCTGCTGAATATGCTGAAATACTGATTTAAGTGTAAAATGTGGAGAGCTGAGAGAAATAAGCAGCATGGAAAGAAGGGAGGGCAACCACAGAATCACACGAAGGTTTGGGTTGGAAGGGACCTTCAAAGATCACCCAATCCAACATCCCTGCCATCGGCAGGGTCATCTTTCACTAGATCACATTGCTCAAAGCCCCATCCAACCTGACCTTGAGCACTACCAATGACGAGGCATCCAAAGCTTTTAAAGGAAACAAAATTAATACCCTCTCCTTGGAAAAAGGCATTATTTTGCTTAAGAGATTTTTTCATTCATTGTGTACAGAGGATATATGCATGCTATTGAACAGTGTCTGCTGAGGAAGAAGAAGAGGAGGCAGAAAGCACCAAACACATGAGCATAGAGAGAGAAGCCAAATACAAGAAGTGGACTGTTAGGACCCATGGCTGGATACTTCTCCCAGCACAAAGAGAAGATCCTCTTGAACTTTAAACATATCCAGCTGTATCCAAGGACCTCCTTTGTCCCTGGTTCCACTCTTTTAGAGCTCAATGTCTGGACATCTAATTTTGATTTCCAGCCTAACTCATTAACAGCTACGCTTCCTCCCCACACACACTTGTTTATCTCATAGAAGATCACCTTTCCCAAGCTCAAACAGCTCTCCTTTCTCTGTGGGGTAAATACAGACCTGTGTAAGACACTGGGCACCTGCATGTCTCAAGGACTGTGACGCTCAGTGCCTCCCAGGATCAGGCAAGGTTAATCCCCTGCGAACTGTCATAGTGGGGAATGCTAGCACTAAATCCTCCAGAAATCCAGCCCAGACCAGAGCACGTGGAAGTCTCGTCCAGTGTTTTTAGGACCTATAAAAACACAGCTGTGCCTGCCTCTTCAGCTGGCTGCACGGCAGAGCCTCATGCAGGATGCTAATCAGATCTGTGCTATTATTATTATTACTACTACTACTACTACTGCAGTCACACTCAGGGGCCCCAAAACAGATCCCTGTGACAGCAAGACATGGTCTCTGTTTTGACGAGTTGATAAATCTAGTTTGAAATAAGTCACAGGGAGTCAGCATGGCAAACAGCAAGGAGGAGGGCTGGCAATGCAAGAAAAACTGCTCACTTAGCTGGTCTAAACCACGCACGCCTTGAGTGCTTCAAGTCACATTAAAATGCTACCGGTTTGTAAACTGTCGGCTCTTATGACTTCACTTTTCTTCAGTCATTTATCCATTTCTAACTTCTTTTAAAGTTCCATTGAGTAGCAGTTAATCAGCACCTTCTGGCTTATTTTTGTGCAGGTGCCAGGGTGAAAAGAAAAATAAAATCAAGTCAAGGTGAGACCAAGGAAACGCTTTGGGAGGTGGGAGGGAGAGGGGGCTACAGCCAGTTCTCCCCATGCACACACCACCTGCTCCACAGCCTATTGCTCCAGCGTCTTTCCCTGCACTTTTAATGTGATCAAGAAACAAAACCACAAACACAATCAGCTGGGCAGACCTGCTACGTGCGAGCGACATGCCTACAAAATAATAATTGAGAGCCACGAGGCCAGAGGATGCATTTTCCCAAATGTTAAAAGCAATAAGCTGAAGAAATTACCAGGAATGCAATTTACTGGTCTCACAAAGAGATTCCTGACACCGTCCCCACAGCCTCAGGTAGCGAGGAACCTACTCCTGGGCTGTGGTGTGCGTGGCCACTCTCTGTGTCACCACAGCCCTGGCACAGCCCTTCCCCTGAGCGGCCCCGCTGCTCACGCTGCTCTCCGGCAGAAGGATGCTGCGCCGGGTGCTATGCACAGGCTGGGTGGAAAGCTCATGTCCCTCCAGCACCTCTGGCAGGGCAGGAGGGATGAAAACACACTGGGGTGCAAGGGGACATTACAGCTCCTCTACCTACAGACTGACAGCCGACCGGATGGGAAAGACCTGTGAGCAACAGAGAGCAAATTTAGGCAAAATGGCTCACAGTGGCCCTTTGCACGGGGAACCAGTGGGGCACTGAGCCATCTCCCAGGCGGAATTACTGCTGCAAAAACAATGGAGGTCATGAAAAAAACAATTAGGGAGCCTGGAGGAGAGAACGGAGCCATAAGAAAGTGAATGAAGCAAGTCGGACTAAATATTTTCTCACTGTTCCCCTCTCGCCTGCCAGATCCCACAAGCCTCATGTTCTCAGGGTTATATACGGCTGGGCTAATGGTTTTGCACCGGCTGCTGACACCAACCAGCAGAGTGTCACCTTCCAAGAGTGGATTAGCTTAAGCTACAGGCACACTGTCACAGCACTAAGCCAGTCCCTGACCCAGTCTTGGCCAACTCTTAACTCTTCCAGGCCTGTCAGGTAACAACGGGATCTCCAAAGCCCAGTGTCAGACAAGGCAAGGAATTGGCACTGAGAAAGCCCCACTGGGAGCTCCTGATGTCTCCTGGTTTCTAACGGACCTGGCGATGCTCAGCTGCTTGCGGCACCAGGTGGTCAGGGTTGCAGGAGAAATGTTTGTGTGCCTCGCCTCCCCCTCAGCCTGCAGTGCCTGCTCTGCTCTCAGGAATAGTCTCCTTCCCCAAATGCCAGGAAACTGGAATGTTGTAGAAGGTGATAATGCTCCTGAGTCACATATAACCAGATCTACAGACACTAAACCACAAACAAGTAAGGCATACTGACATTTTTCACAAAATAAATAGTGCCCGATTAACAACAGTTTTCCTAGAAAAAATGTAATTTTCGATTATTACTTTAAAATTTAAGGGAATTACTAAAATAAGAATTTCAACTTGACTTGAAGGTGACATTTTCACTGCACTTCAGAAATGGATTATTTTTTACTTTTTTAATTCCAAATGTCTTCCTCTTACTCGTTAATGTTTTGTTACTGAAGGCAACAGAACAGGTGCATATGACTTCGCTTTTCCCCTCCAACACATTTTCTTTTTTCGTTCTGAATTCTCCAAAGTTAGAGTGGCAAAGGAAAAAAATTAAACACTTGTCAGACTTTTCCAACTTTCCTACAAAATATTCTTAACTTTAGAAAATCACTTAAGTGTAAGATTCAATATGCTGTTTTGTTTTTCTTTCGCCTCTCGATTATTCTGTAGTCTTTCTGAAAATGCATATGCTCTCAAAAGATAGACTAGAAAAAGGAAAAAAAATATACAGATGACATTTATCTTATTGCACTCAACAGAAAGGAGGGAAAAGTGGTGATGGAACTAAGCAGAGCATCCAAAATCAAAAATCAAAAGGTGGTTTGAATAAGACTGAATTTAT
>NW_009722311.1:121042-129493 GCF_000703405.1 Apaloderma vittatum | reverse complement strand
AACCATAGTAAATCACCAGCAACAGAAAAGTCACTATTCTGCCAAGACAGCTACCATTCTCTCCCAAAATTTGTGGCTTCCACCTTGTTTCTGCTGTGGTAAGGTTCCATCACACACTCTGCACTGTCAGCAAGGGGTATCCTGGGTGCTCCAGCTGGCAGGTTTCCAGCTGCAAACCCCAGAGGTGCTCCCAGCCATGTGCTCCTGCTGCCGCAAACTCATTCCCTCTGTGTGTCCACAACCCAGGAACACAACTCCCACTCTTGCTGCTCAACTATGTGAAGAGAGTAGGACTTTTATAGCAGGAAGTAGAGGAAGGCTGACATACAGCGATTAGCAGTTTTGTTTAGTGACATAACAGCTCCAGAGGCTATTGCAGTGTTCATGTAAATACCCTCGGAATTATATTATTAAATTACTTCATATTCACAGTTCTTCCATAGTAGATGGAAAAGAATAAAAGTCAATCAAACCACCAGGCTGGAGAGGAAGCACTCCTAGACCAGTTCTATCAAATTTAAGTCCTACCATTCCAATTATACCCATACTTCCACAGCTCAATCCCACACTTGTAAAGTATTCTCATTGTGCTGGGATGAAAGAATCAACACTGCTGAAAAGAGCTGTTCAAGTCACAGAAACTTGGATCAACACATGCCAGCAGAGACTAAATAAACAAAACCCTTTGGAAATTATCAGTCTTGGACATAGGGCATCTGCTTCCAAATCAAATAGTGAAAGATCTCTCCTGTGTCCTCCCCAAGCCCCCTACTTCTCAGGAGGATACCTAGCCAGAGCAACAGTAAGAGATACATTCACATTCTTCTTGATTTGAATGACTTGAAATAGGGAAGTTCCCACAAACTCATCAGCAACAAGTAAGTCAAGAACAGCCTGTGTTAGCAGTCAGTTCCTTCCTAAAAAATTAAGTACTTACCATCACCTCCTGGTTGCTTATAGGGGTTGTACTTTGGCTTGGGAGCAACGACAGGTGCGAACTTCTTTGGTGTCTGCTGGGTGGACACCGAGATACTGGGAGTCCCAAAGGTGTGTGTGGTCTCCATTCTTGCTGTAACGTGACCAACAGGCTCGTTGGCACTCTTGGGTGGCAGCCAGGATGGGTGGGACATGGCTCAGATCTGAGAGGAGAGGCAAAGAGAGTCACACATACGTTAGAAATTTAGGCTGGGGAAGTAACATTTGCGAACCTACTGCTTTGCTGGTTTATAAAACCAAACCTACAGAATGTTTCAACATGTTTATCATACGGATGCTTATCTTTAAAAATATTGGTCCTAATATATAAGACTTCAGACACAAACTTGTCTGTCTTTCCCCAGTAGGTCAGATTTACCGATTGAATTGCTGCTCGTGCCTGCAAAAAGCATTGCTACTTTCTTCTTCAAACCAAAGTGGAGTTAAACCGAAGTGGAGGCTGTAGCAGCCCATCAATCCTGCCATTCACTCAACACAGTAGTTATATACTTGCCTTTTTCCCTGCTAGGCTTTTATGAGTACATTAAGGTACCACAATGCGGGACAAGTGTAGTCACAGACAGACACACTTCCAAAATACACCTTTAGCACTTTTCCACATGTCACTTAAGACTCCATGTTCCAGTGATTTTCATTCAAACTTATAAGAAAAATGATTTCAAAAGGAGCTAATCATTCTTGATGCCTCCATTTCTGAATGCCCAGCTTAAGATGTTTTAAAAGCATGTCAGTTTTGAAAAAATGCCAGAAACCCCCAATCACTGACAACCAAGCTCCTTTTAGATGTCTCAACCTGGGTAGAAGAAAACAGAGACAGTCCAGATCATTACTTATTTATTAAAATCTTTGCTTTGGCCTCTTAAAAGCCTGCATCACTTTTGAGAACTGGACTCAGATGCTGCTGAAAATGTTGCCCATAAAAAACCTGTTCAATGCAACGAACAAATGCTTTTCACTGCACACAAACCACACTCGCTCGGCAGCAGCAACGGTCCTACAGTACCATCAGATGGTCCTACAGAGCTGGATTTGAGTTGTGATAGAGAAATGAAGACCCTACACAGGCAAAAGCCAATGCTAATTTTGGGGCTCTTGAGTATTCTCTGTCACTTCTGCCCACACTCTTTGGTGTCAGGACTCCCTCAAGGCCACCGAAACCAACAGGCAGCTGTGATCCAGTGAGAAAAGATTTGTCTGGATCACGAGGAAAGGATCAGTGAGAGGGATAGCATCAGGCCACGACAGACGTTAGCAGACTGCCACTGCGGAAAAGCCCCTCCATCTGGGAACAACAGGACAAAGCAGGATTTGCAAAGGGCTGCTGGATTTGCAAAGAGGTGGTCCCCAACTGCAGCAGCGAATACAATCTGCCCAGGGCTGACATGCAAGAGAGCTGTAGCTCTGCTGAGTGTGGCAGCAATGAGCTGCCAACAGTCTTCTGAGCTCAGGGTGGGAAGAGGAACAGGGACACACAAAATGTGGCCTCTGCAGGTGTAGACTCCCTTCCAGTGAAATCGTTACTGAAGTCCACAGTGCTACAGCTCTCTATTCTGACACAGCTTTGTGGGCGTGCATTCAGCCATCTATCTGAACAGCTCACAAGGAGGAATTTCCAAAGCCAAGAAGTGCAGCACACACAGCTCACTGATGGCATGCAGGGATGCAGCCACAGGTCCACTCCCAGCCTACCTGAGCTATTTTTGGTGCCTCACAACAAAGACTTCCACGCACACATGCTTCTCAGAGAGGCAAACAACACTGAGATCTCCAACCAGTCCCCAGGATAAAATGAAATATTTGGGCAGGAAGAAAGCCTATCTGATAGTGTATTTAGGCCTACCTAAAGAAAATAAAGCAGAAATCATACTTCATTTCCCTTTTTTCCTAATCTGGACTCCCATAGAACTAAAACATCAAGAGTAAGCTGTTGGGACTTAGGAGCAGAGCTATTTTGTCAACTCATCCTGGCTGGCAAAGCATCTGCATCCTATAAGCTTCATGGTGGAACATGTTCCGTTGAGTCCTTCATCAAAGAAGCAAACGAAGATTCTTGGGTATAAAACAGACAAAGTAGTCCTGTGGGGTCCTGCATGGATACCCTTGTCCTAGCAATTTGCTTTTAGCAATGCTGAGTCAATCTGGGGGAAAGGAGCAAGGTCTCCACATGGTAGTGTGAGGACAGTACCTCCATCTAACAGCAAGGACTGTTAAAACTGACGTATACATATGCATGCTTATTCCAGCCCAGTAAGTTTACTCCAGGTAACAGGTCTCCTACTTGAAGAGTCACTTCTACTTAAAGTTCCAACGTCTGACCCAACACTAGGAGACAGACAATTTGTGGTCGAGAGGAACTAGCAAGTGCCAAACATCAGCCCCAACCCCTGTGGCTCTTCCTCGCCATGCAGTCTGACAGCTCGCCGTGCACACAGAGGTTTTGTGATTCCTGCCACTGGAAGTGGAGCCTGTTGCACTAGACACCCAAAACAAATGCAAGGAAGCCACCAAGACTCGCTAGAAATGAGGCAGACAGCACCCTAGAGATGGACAAGCATCCAAGGTTGAGCTTCAAGGATGCGACATTCCTCACCCATGTGCCTGTCGTCTGACCTTACATCAACAGCGCAGAGCATCATTCTGAAAGCAAGAAGTGAAAGGCGGGTCCTTGCCACAGGGCTGGAGCAGAAACCATCCGCCATGGGTGAGGGGCAGAAGACATGCGAACCGTGCTCCCACCACCTGGGACTTTCCACTGCCAACACCAGCCCTGACAGACCTGGAAAACAGCTGCCAGTTGAGCAGCGAGATTCACTTACGCTGCTGCCTTCTCACATCCTTCAAAAATGTAAAATGCAGCAATAAAACTCAGGCAACTATTTAGGTTTTAAGAGCAGAAAGTAATGAGGGCGCTCAGCTTTAAGAGCTAAACAGGACAACTCTGCACTCTGCAGAGTTATTACATCCAAAGATGACTCTACCTTACCCACTGCTAAAAGCATCCTGGAGTTTTATTCTGACAGTCCCTAGCTTGACATCTCATTTGAGAAAGCATCCTGCTGTGTGAAGCACCCTCAGACTCTGGACATCACCTCAAAGCAGAAAAAAAATTCAGTACTGACTAGATTATCATCATTCTGGTTCTGGCAGCTCCCTCATTGCTCCTTAATGACCTCCCAGGCAACACGCCTCCGTCCCACTGAGCTCTCAAGGTCTACCAAGTTGATGGCAGGGATGGGTTGAGTGATGCACAAACCAAGAATATCTGCTTTAGAAGCCAGGTTGCACAGCACCGGGGACGGCTGAAGATGATACGAATCTCACTGAACAAGTCTAAAAAGCAGACTGCTCTTACGGACACGTTTGGGAGCATGAAGGCCACACTGCTGTAACTCAACTGCTGACTGTAAGCTGGCACAGAGCCTCCTCTCTGCTACCCTCTAACTCATTTGTTTTGCTGGTGGTGGTACCTTCTAATTCTTTCCCCCTTAGTCTCCCCCCTCTCACTTTGTTATGCATTTGCTGCCACTCGTTTTTGCTATGTGTGTCCAGCAAGTTCCCTTTTCTCCTCTGCATCAGGCTCTGCTCCCCAGCCTCTTAAACTTAGCCCAACTACTTTGTGAGATCGTAAAAAAAGAAAACAGGAATCTTTTTTTTTTTTCCTTTTCTTTTTCTGAAGCTAAACTTCTGTGTTTGCTCTTATTTTTCCCCCCCATTGTTTCATCTGGTAAAAGGCCAAGAGCAAGGCAAAAGGACACTGGTTTGCACATGGGCACTGCCCCCACCTCCCTGCAGACTTCTCCACAGTGGAGCACCCTGGCTAATTCAGACAAAGCCATCAGTGCTCCCTCACCAATCCTTGCAATATTGCCAAGTTTTCAGTCAGAAGCTTCTATGGAGCAAAACAGATGAACGTTGTGTAATGTGGACAAGTAATCAAAACAGCACAAGGGAACTGGGGCTTCTAATCAATCCTCTCACTCTTACATGTGTCACTGCCTCTGTGTCCTTCTGGTTCCTGCACTTGGCTGAGAACCTTTAGCAGGTAAAGGCATTGCTTTTCTCTCTAGCCAGCAAATACAACCAGCAAATGCACATTTTGCTTTCGTCTTTGACGTGTTATTTTTCGATGTGCCAGTCTTTGACTGGTAGTTATTTCTGCCAGTTCTGCAGTAAAACAGTATTATCTTCAGAAGTTTCTAACTACATGTGGGAGATTGTGGAAGGCAGTAGTTGCAAGAAGGATAAAGTCACTGAGAAACTCAGGAAATAAAAAGAACAAAACGTTCTGGATATTGCAGGCTTGAGAGAACCAAGGTACGGGTAAAACACAATGAAAGAAGCCTCAGGATGGATAGGTTGGGGGAATCCAAGAAGTGGAACCAGGAAAAAAGTCCAGGAAGCATGCACACAGGGAGGATGATGATGTGGTGAGGTGTATCCATCCACCTTGACTGTCAGGGGTGGAGCTCTTACAATAGCTGCACCATCCATTTCTAAGGGTGAATATACCAACCTCCTCCTTTAAAGGGCAATAGTGGATGGAGTGAAAATCCATCAAACCCAATCCGGCCCCTTTGGTTCAGAAACAATCCTCCCACAGGAGAGCAGTAAGTCTTGACAGCCTTTTGCTGGGCAAGTCACTTACTGCTGCTTGTTAGATGGCAAATGCGAAAGGCCTGATGCCTATGCTGCTCAAGTCAATGGCTGGATCACAGAGCTCTCACTGAAAAGTTAAACTGTAGGTTAAATCTAAAGTCATCCCCACATTTCTAATCCAAGCAAATCATTCATCTGGCACAGTCTGCATTCAACAAGCGTCTTCCTAGCAAACCTGAATAACCTAGCCACCCAACATTTAACATAGCCAGGCTGGAACAACCTTTGTGCTCAGAGCCCATGTCGCCAGAAACCCTCGCAAAGGGACAGCAACCTCTTGCTTCCTCCATCAGTGCCACATCTTCTCTGTCTTGGCTGAAGCCTTCTGCATTTCTCCCTGTCACAGTCATCCTTTGGTCAGAAGTAACTCAACAGCTCCATTCCCAATCTGGCTTCTACAAGCTCTTCATGGGACTCCTTACTCACTGACCACTCTGGCAACATCACTGCCCCATCCCGGACAAAAATCTCCTAAATCTTCCTTACATCACCGCTCTGAAAGCCCTTCTTGCAGACCATCTCATCTAGCCCTTCTGCACCACGCAGGGCACTCAGCTCTACCCAGCTACTACTCCACAAAGCTTTTGTTGACCTAAAGAGTATTTGTCATAGAGTACCTGTAGCCTCAGCTCAAAGACTGCAGGTATTGCAGAATCTACCACCACATTAGGTAAATTGTTTGGGCAAGTAATTAGGCACCATAATTATAGCCTCTCCTCTATGTCTGGCTTTAAATTTATCTAGCTCTGCTTCCACCCTTTGGATATTGTTATGCTCCTGTCATCTGCATTACAGAGTTGCCTCTCTCCCTTATGCAGATCCCTTCAGAACACAGCCAGGTCATTCGTTAAATCAAATAAAAACATTTAAATTAAGTTCCAATTAAGCTCACTGTGAAGAGCAGACTTCTCTTGATTCATTCATGTATATTTACCCTGAAAACTCTTCAATTTTTCATCTACCTTTTAAGAAATGGTGAATGCTAGCATAAGACCATTTTTTCAAGAATGCAACTTAAAATGGAAGGGGCAAAAGGATGAATAATATCAAAGACAAAAACCAGACTAAAATCAGCTGTGGCTGCCTGAGGTTCTGTTATCCTTCCTTCCTTGGAAGCATTAGTCATCACCTACTTTTGGAGGCAGAGGATAAGGCCAGATTAACCATGATAAATAACATTAAAAGCAAAGAGCAAAATCACACTGCATAAATAAGGAAAACAGCGTGCTCTGGTTCTATCATTAGGATGATTTTAACACCATAAGTTCAGAAAATTCTAACCATGAAAGAATACACCGCAGCAAAGGAACTGGAATCCACGAATCCCGAGATGAGACCACATTATCTAAAAATGTCAGAACAGGAATATCAATAGAAGATAATACCAGGCAGTAATAAAAGCCTGACAAGTTTTTTTTGTTCCTTTTTTTTCTTTTTTTTTTAATGTGTGGGCACAAGTGCTTGTTTTTGCTTTTAATTACAGGATGCCATTCACCTTCGAGAAGCGAAGGTAAAACAAAGAGGGTTCCAAGTCAAATTAGTATCACATCAGATAAGCAGTGGAGGGGTAGAGTACCAATTTGTCTACTCTTGAAACTGTTAGTACATTCATCTCTGAGACAGGCTGGCTCTTCTGTGATTAGACTGTACCCAAATAAATCTTTATTTCATTTTCATATTTATAACATGGACCAGATACTCCTTGAATGCTGATGGACTTTGCCAAAACAGAAGAATTTGTCCCCGAGTTAATTAAGCTAATGCTTCATAGTGGGTAGCAACAGTGTTTAACAAAAAACGAGCAACAACAGTCTGTGCTTCCAGACAGTCCGCTCTGCCTTCCGTCCCACTCCTTCCTAGACCCGCTGGCTTGATGCGGGTCCATAATGTTCTGTCTTAGGATCACCCGTCAGCAGTTAACCATCGTCCCTAAGGCCAAGGGACTGACCAGGTACAGGGCAGCAGGACCTTGTTTGCTGACAGTAGATGCAGCTGGAAGCCCTATTGCAGCTTCTCTCTGACATTCTGCAGGAACATGATCAAGAAAACCGTTTCCCGGTTAATTCAAGTTTGTCTCTAAGGGCTTACATGAGCAGCATGGAAAAAGGCAGACTGCTTCTCCCCACTCTCCCTTCTCTTCCATCCATCGAAAAGAATTCAAAGAGAAAATTTTTCACTTCACCTTCCAACTAAGTTTTAAAGTCAGCTCTAGCAGAGAACCAAGGAGATACCCTTCATAATGCCCAATGATGCTGTCTCTTTCAGCAAGAGATGCAACCTACAAGACTGGATGTTTCTACTCTAATGTTGTTGGGGTTTTTTGCCTCAAGTTCACAAAAGAACAAATCCAAATGCCTTGCTAAAACAGAATTCTTTGCTTTGTCCTCATCACCTCCACTCCACTAATTAGCTAAAAGCAGTGACTGAGGCTGACCAGAGACATTTGCTCTTTATAAACTCCCAAAGCTGCTTGTTTCTCTTGGCACTGTTCCTCTTTGAATGTTAAATGAATTTATTTCTCAATTTATGGCTGACGATCTCTAGCCATGAAGCTCTCCTGCTTCTTGTGGCCTCCAGAAGAGGACATAATATCAAAATTCTGGTCTCATTAGAGGTCTTTAACCAAATATAGGAAGTGCCATAGGTACTTTACAAACTCAGCCCAAGCTTTCCGGGGATGTCTTTCCCATATGGTATAGAATCATAGAATTGTCAGGGTTGGAAGGGACCTTAAAGATCATCTAGTTCCAACCCCCCTGCCATGGGCAGGGACATCTGCCACTAGATCAGCTGCTGAGA